>NC_069711.1:10729072-10999072 GCF_027358585.1 Pangasianodon hypophthalmus
GCCAGTAAGGCATTGTGGACTTGAAACACTTAAAAAAAATAGATATAACAAATGCAGCTGTCTATCTGTGTGTGTGTGTGTGTGTGTAATTCTTTGCCGCATATAATTCTTATAATGCTGTCGATGAAGCCTTGTGATATAATGCATTGCTCAACTCTAATAGTTTCACTGTCAAGCTATTGACAGATTTTAGGTTTTAGCCCTCCTGTCTAATATCATGGCCAGCCCTCACTGCCTGTAACCATAGTAACCACCTCAGAGAGATACATAAATGTCTTATTTGCCATGCATGTAAGATAAATCATGAAGTAAGAAAAAGACATCATAGCATATATACACTCGCTGTCCACTTTATTAGGAACACCTGTACACATGCACATTCATGCAGTTATCTAGTCAGCCAATCATGTGGCAGCAAAAAATCATGCAGATACAGGTCAGGATCTTCAGTTAATGTTCACATCAAACATCAGAATGGAGAAAAGTGTGACCTCTGTGACTTTAACCATGGTATGGTTGTTGGTGCCAGAAGTGCTGGTTTGAAACTACTGATCTCCTGGGATTTTCACACACAACAGTCTCTAGAGTTTACACAGAATGGTGCGAAAAACACAAAACATCCTGTGAGCGGAGGGTCTGCAGGCTGAAACATGCTGTTGATGAGAGAGACCAAAGAAGAATGACCAGACTGGTCTGAGCTGAGTGGAAGTCTATAGCAACTCAAATAGGCACTCTTTACAACCGTGGTGAGCAGAAAAGCATCTCAGAACACACGTAAAATATTGAGGTGGATGGGCTACAACAGCAGAAGACCACATCAGGTTCCACTCTTGTCAGCCAAGAACAAGAATCTGAAGCTATCATGAATACAGGCTCACCCAAACTGGACATTTGAAGACTGGAAAAAAATTTGATTTTTTTCTAATCTTCAGCTGTCCAGTACTGATGAGCCTGTGTCTATGATAGCCTCAGCCTCAGTTTGTGAGTGCATATATGTTTTTGTGCATGCTTCAAATTGCAACAAAAGATCACTACAAGTGACTTACAGCAGAGAGATATTGAAAAATCAAACAGCACCAATCGTTCAAGCCCTGCTTTTCCACCTAAGTTGTCTATACCACTCCTGTGCTGTCATAATCACTCAGGAATAAACGAAACCCTGGAAGCATTGATCAAAGCATCAAACATTTTTCTAACATTTTGTCCCTGCTTGCACAGTTATTTTGCATCACACCTGCCAGCTCTGAATGCTCGACATTTTGTCTGGGGTGCATTAAACACATCACCTATTTCAAATTAATTGCACCGGCCTTCGTACTGAACAGTCACATATTTCATGAGCCAGTCTATAAAGGTGGTTTGTGAAAATAGATCTGATTGTATGGTGTGTGGCCAGCTCAGGACCTACTCCAGATGAATTGATATGGCTAGCTCTGTAGATACATAAGAGCTTTCATTTAGAATATGGAAACATATCAAGAGAGTAAATGATACAATTACTCATTTTTTAAAAAAAAAAAAAAGAGTTTAACTTTGCTTTACAGCAGAGGTCTTTCAATTCAAAGGCAAAACAACTTGTAAGCTTGAACCACCCAATTGGGAAAAATTTATTTCATTTAATTTCTTTCATGGCCTCTGATAAAATGATTTAGTTTAACTTTGTATCTAAATTTATCTTTGTATCCAAATTATACCTTAAAACTTATCAGCACTTTGAAGGCAGGTTACTGGGTTCACTGGGGCTTTTTGACTTCAGGGCTGCATAACTAATTTGATTTTCATACTGACCAGGAAAAGCGAAAAAGTTAAATATGTGAAGTGATTGACAAAGAGAGGTTATAGCTAAATAACTTTGAGGGGAAAATCCTGTTTGACTTACAGTTTAATTACATAAACTGACATAATTATCAGTTTAAAATAAACCTTATCATGTTATAATTTTCATGATGTGCTGGATGTAGCTATAACAGCTATATTAGCCAAATCTATTATATCCTGTAAAAATCTAATGGGACTGCATGAAAGAAGTGTATAAAAGTTTCCCAAGGCCAAGGTGTAGTTATTAAGTCACAAGAAATTTTGTCCTGAAATATAAGCTTGTTTTATAATCATTAATGATACTAAATGACATACAAACATCTCATCATTCATCAGTGGAAATATTAAACATGATAATGACTCCAAACACTGTAAATCCAAATCTAAGGAGAAAACAGAATAAATCTTTGCAATGACATTCTCAGTCTCTGGATTTGAAGCCTAGAAAAAAATCTATGGTCTGAATTGAAGAGGGATATCCACATGCACAATCCTAAGAATATAAAGGAGCATGAAAATGTATTATATAGAGAATTAATTGAAGATCACTCTATGACGGTGTGCTAGACATTTCAGGGAGAGTCTCAGTGCTACTATTTTCCCCAGCAGAGGCTTCATCAAATAAGAAAAATCATAGGAGTATTATTACATATAATAATTCATAATTTAATAATTTTCAACTTATAAATGATTATATGTAATATTAATGTTTGCTCATTTTCATGAAGGTTGTGTATATTTCTGGAGATGAGTGTACACTATTATATTACCTTACTGGTGGATAATTGCTTATAGACTGTATCTCTGGTTAACTGAAAGATCTGAAAGGTCAGAAACTTGTATCTCTTTTAAGTCAAGCACAACTACTTCATATTTTTATACATGGTTATTGTGATGGTTTGAGTTGTTTTACAGTGTTGGCATTGTATGTCTATGCTGTTGTGGTAATAAAAAGCTCCTCCCCTCCTACTCCTGATGCTTCTTCCTCATGTAGTTGCAGACACTAAACTTGTGAAGATCTTGGATGGTTGCTGAACATATTATCTGTCTCTGTCATGGTGCATTGGAATCCCTTGCACTATGTATATTGTGGTGTGTAGTATGTAGTCAGAGGTTTACTGTATGAACACTCTATTAGCCTCCTTCTCCTAGCTGTTTCAGTTGGTATTATTATTAGTAGTAGTAGTAGTAGTAGTATTGGTTTATATCTTTATTTTATAAATATTGTATTGATTTTATCCATGTCATTTAATTTGAGTCTGAAATTTCTTGCTAAAATAATGAACTGTTCAAAGGATATTAAAACTGCCTTACTGCAAGAAAAATTTTGGGAAGGGGAAACTTGTATAAGCAATACTTTTGCTTAAAGTTTTGTTTTAGTGAAGGACTTGCCAAAGGCAAGTCTATGTGCATGTTACTGGTACAACTACTGACATAGTGTAGAGATGTTTTATGACTTAACGTTCCTATTCTTCCCTGAGAGCCCAAACTCTTGATTTTTTGTCATTAACTTTTTGAAACTGAACATAAGTGACTTGAATAAGAGCACTGTGTTTTATGTGTTTTTTGTGTTTTAGGTTTTGAATTGTTAAAATGTACATATGCTCCATTTAATTACTTTGCCACTTGATCGTTTTGATCACAAGCCCGAAAACAATATACACTATACGGCCAAAAGTTGGTGGACACTTGACTATCACACCCACATGTTTTTTGAACACCCCAGTCCAGATTTATTCCCCCTTTGCTGACATAATAACCTCCATTTATTACCCCTTTGCTGATATAATAACCTCCACTCTTCTGGGAAGGCTTTCCACTAGATTTTGAAGTGCGGCTGTGGGGATTTGTGTTCATTCATCCACAAGATCATTAATGAGGTCAGGCACTGATGTCAGGCGAGGAGGCCTGGGGTACAGTCAGCATTCTTGTTCATTCCATAGGTGTTCAGTGGGGTTGAGTACAGGGCTCTGTGCAGGCCACTCCAGTTCGTCCACTCCATCATTGGCAAACCATGTTTTTATGGAGCTCGCTTTGTGCATAGGGGCATTGTCATGCTGGAACAGGTTTGGGCTCCTTAGTTCCAGTGAAGGGAAATTGTAATGCCACAGCATAGATGTTCTATACAACTCTGTGATTCCAACTTTGTGGCAACAGTTTGGGGAGGACCCAACATACACTATATTACCAAAAGTATTCGGTCATCTGCCTTGACTCACATATGAACTTAAGTGCCATCCCATTCCTAACACATAGGGTTCAATATGATGTCGGTCCACCTTTTGCAGCTATTACAGCTTCAACTCTTCTGGGAAGGCTGTCCACAAGGTTGAGGAGTGTGTTTATAGGAATTTTTGACCATTCTTCCAAAAGCGCATTGGTGAGGTCACACACTGATGTTGGTCGAGAAGGCCTGGCTCGCAGTCTCCGCTCTAATTCATCCCAAAGGTGTTCTATCGGGTTGAGGTCAGGACTCTGTGCAGGCCAGTCAAGTTCATCCACACCAGACTCTGTCATCCATGTCTTTATGGACCTTGCTTTGTGCACTGGTGCGCAGTCATGTTGGAAGAGGAAGGGGCCCGCTCCAAACTGTTCCCACAAGGTTGGGAGCATGGAATTGTCCAAAATGTTTTGGTATCCTGAAGCATTCAAAGTTCCTTTCACTGGAAGTAAGGGGCCAAGCCCAACTCCTGAAAAACAACCCCACACCATAATTCCTCCTCCACCAAATTTCACACTCGGCACAATGCAGTCCGAAATGTACCGTTCTCCTGGCAACCTCCAAACCCAGACTCGTCCATCAGATTGCCAGATGGAAAAGCGTGATTCATCACTCCAGAGAACGCGTCTCCACTGCTCTAGAGTCCAGTGGCGGCGTGCTTTACACCACTGCATCCGACGCTTTGCATTGCACTTGGTGATGTAAGGCTTGGATGCAGCTGCTCGGCCATGGAAACCCATTCCATGAAGCTCTCTGCGTACTGTACTTGGGCTAATCTGAAGGTCACATGAAGTTTGGAGCTCTGTAGCAATTGACTGTGAAGAAAGTCGACGACCTCTTTGCACTATGCGCTTCAGCATCCGCTGACCCCTATCCGTCAGTTTACGTGGCCTACCACTTCATAGCTGAGTTGCTGTTGTTCCCAAACTCTTCCATTTTGTTATGATAAAGCTGACAGTTGACTGTGGAATATTTAGGAGTGAGGAAATTTCACGACTGGATTTGTTGCACAGGTGGCATCCTATGACAGTTCCACGCTGGAATTCACTGAGCTCCTGAGAGCGGCCCATTCTTTCACAAATGTTTGTAAAAACAGTCTGCATGCCTAAGTGCTTGATTTTATACACCTGTGGCCAGGCCAAGTGATTAGGACACCTGATTCTGATCATTTGGATGGGTGACCAAATACTTTTGGTAATATAGTGTATGAGTGTGATGGTCAGGGGTCTACATACTTTTGGACATATAGTTACTTAAATGAGTAATCAGTACTCAAATGTGTTTAAATGTTATATTTACTTATCTGAATTAAGTTATGAGAAATCAGTAACTAAACATTGTTTGAAGAACTCAACTGAGTTACTTCATTTGTGTAAGCACAACGCATGTGACTCAAGTTTTAATTGCTCAAATAATATTAGTTTAAACCTAGACCAAACCTTCTTCTTTCAAATTTCTCCTCAGGCAAAATCCATGTTGGTGTGTTCTTTCAGTTAACTTTAATTCATTTGGTTAAAAAATAGTGAACAATATAGGCCAGAGGTATTCAATTAAAATTTTTAGTTACTTTCAATGCTTGACCATCAAAGATTAGCTCATGGTTACTAATCAAATACAGCTCCAGGGTCCTAGGTTTGAACCTGTTGTCAGGTGACTGTCTGTGTGCATGTTCTCCCCATGTTTGTGCCTGTAGGCGGATTGGCTAAAATGAATTGCCTCTTAGTGGAACTTAGTGGATTTAAAATAACTGTAACAAAGAATATGTTAAGTGAACTCAAATTTTTATAAATTAGCTGTACTCTGTGAAGACTGATTTTTAAAATTAAATGGTTTAAGGCAATTAGTTTCCTTAACTGATTTGAGTAAACATAACTCATCAGGTTTTACAGTGTACTAGAAAAACTGAGAGATCCCATACACCCATAGTTGATTGTGCTTGTCGATGGGACAAGTGTGTCAAATTAATTAATCCTGTTTAATGATCATTTAACCTAATTTACTTTAGCACGCCAAATAAACCTTTTATCACAAAATAAAAATGCTGTTGTCTATTTATCTTCTACCTAATAGCGTCATCCATCCACCTGTTCATTTTTCATCATTTTGGTCCTTCTGTCTGTTCCCTTCATATGTTCAAATTGATGGGGTAGGTCAAGTTAGAAGAACATTATCCCTGTCAAGCAAATGTAATTATCTCTGATAAGAATTGTCCACCTGAGGATGAGAGGCTATTACTGGAGGGCTGTGTGTGTGCGTGTGTGCATCCAGGCCTGTCTGGCTATCTGGTGTGTGTGTGACGCTGCATTTGGGTAAAATGGTGATAAAAGTAGTGGCAATAACAAAAAGCCTGTGACATTGCAACCTTTTATAGATTCCTCTATGCACTACTTCTTGATGTCTCAGTGGGCTCTGACTGCTGCAGCAGGGCAGCACACGTACTTTTTTGTTTGAAAAAGAAGGGGAGAGAGATGGAAATGCCTATTTGGATATTTATAAAAAAATTGTTAAAAGCAGATAGCAGACAAATCACTACACTGATTCCTTTGAGTATTGTGTCTTAGTAGTGTGTGTGTGTGTGTGTGTTTGTGTATATATACGCGTGTGATTTCACCTTCCTGACCTCTTATTGAAATATGCATGCATTCTTCAAGGAGGAAAACCTCTAATGAAGTGACTAACTGTATGATGCTGCTTTTAACATGAGGTCACCCACAAGACAAGCTAAAACATCAGACATTCATTACCATGGCAACATAGCTGCTACATTTCAGGCACATTTTAATGAACTGATCTAAAGGGAGATGCCATGTACACACGTTATATTAACACAAGCATTAAACCCTTTTACCTAGGCTCATCTAGTTAAGATGTAAGAGATATTTTTAGCTTGATAACTGCATGAAAAACATAATTATTCATATGGTGACACATTCTGTAAGGACATGTTTATTTAAAATGTATGGAAGCATGCCCGTGGGTAAATGCATTGGTTGGCTGTCAACTGAATGTAACGCAGGGGTTCCCAAACTAGGGATCATATGGGGTCATCTGATTTACAGATAGGGTCATGAGATCACAGTGCCCTCTTTTGTTTCATTTAATTATTTTACAAATTAATATACAAATAACAATAGCAATGTTACTGGGAGTCACATTCAGATAAGCCACACTGACAGCCACAGACACTGCTAGTGTAGTTCAGCAACAATAAATATGTAAAATAATAATAATAATAATAATAATAATAATAATAATAATAATAATAATAACAATAATAATAATATTAATAATAATAATTAAAAATAAAAAACTATAAGTACTACTCTAGACCATTATTGAGTACCAACACTATCCAGGTTTCCTATTACAGTTAGTGTTTGAATTTTAAAAACTCTTTGTAGCCTTCAAACCTACTTGAAGGTCCGTTGTGCATACCAGCTTTCCGGATTTTCTAGATTCTAGAACATACTGTTGAATATAAGGTCAGAGTTTTCAATTTGAGACGCAGCCCATAACAAGACTCATGACGACAGCGGAAAGTTTTAAGAGAGACAGAGCTCAGCAATGGTTTTAATATCGCTGTGTATCAAATCTCTATTTTACAGTTCGACTTGGAAACCTAATGGACAGGGATGGTTTGGCTCTGACGTGCTGTCTAGTGGATGTCACTTTTTAATCTTCCGGATGTACATAAGATCAGATATGCAGTGAGTGTGTGAGCAATGCCGCTCGCATTCCAGCTGCTTCGGCGTGCGCATGAAGAATCATGCGTCAAGTAAAAACCAGGCTCCTCTTTGCATCAAGCTATATCATGCCACCCCAGCATGGATTATTTTCCTATAATAAAACAACAGTTATATTAATATGTTTTTAGTAACTTAACAACTTGGGGGTCGTTTGCCCAAAAAGTTTGGGATCCCCTGATATGAGGTGTGATGTCATTGTTTTTGTTTTTTTTTCTGTACAGCAAAGAGAAAAAGAGATGCTGGTGAGGAAATGCCTATTTATAGCTGCTGTAATATAATTGATAACAGGAGCTTCTCTTCTGCGTGTTTCACAACATTAAATGTAACTAGAAAGATTTTAAAAGCATGTGCATGTTCTACCTTTCTCTGGAAAAATTTCACAAAGCTTATAAAAAGTGTAAGATGCCATCCTCCATGCTGTGGTGCACTGAGATTGAAGCCATATACACCTATAGCACATGTGTGAATTTGTCAAGGTCCCTGGAAATCTAGTATTTTAGGAATCAGGCAATGCATCACATCCAGCTTATGGTGTTCACACCATTCAAAGAACACCTTCCATGTAAGGGGTACATGGGCTTCTTGTAAAGAATGTTTCCTGGACTGCTGGATCACAGTGCTCAGTCAGTGATTCATACAGAGGGGCTAAACCCACAGGCACAGGTGACCTTGCTGAGAAGGTCCAATCTCTCTGTCCATTTGGGACAGCAGAACTCCTCAGGTAGGGTGCTGTCTGGGTGTTTCAACCCAATTACATTCACATTTACAACATTTGTCAGACCCCAATGAAAACATTAGTGGACCCAATGTGTTGACTGCCATTTGGAGGCCATGTGCAGGCCTAGTCACTGAATGTTGAGCAATGCAGGAAGAATCTATAACAGAGGAGGTTATAGTATTGTAGTTTAGTAGCATAGTATAGCAGTAAAGCTAACCATGGATAGACCGATCTGAGAAGCATTGCAGAAAAAGCTACTTTCTGATGATTGGTGTAGCTGACCATCCTAATATTCTCTGAGAGAACCAATACACAGTAGAGTCTTAGAACAGGTAAAAAGAACTTGAAGGCCAGATATGTATGTATGTGTGTAATAATAATAATAATAATAATAATAATAATAATAATAATAATTAATTTATATAGCACCTTTTATACAGAAAAAACAAAACGTGAATGCACTGCTTGGAACTACACAGCATGCAGAAAGAGGAAATTCAAGACAGAACACCCCTCCCCCCACCTTAAAGCATGCCTCCAGAAGCGCAACAGAGCCCAAAAGAGTGTCCCAGATCCCAGGGCAGAATATCCATAAGCTGTTGGAGGCCCTGAGGCAAGCTTTGCCTACGAGGAGCAACAACATCCTCTGGGAAGGCAAGGTGAGGAGGAGCAAGGATGACATCCTCTCTGAAGGCCTGAAGGCATAGGGCACAGGGTCAGTGAAGCAAGATGGAGTAACATGTCCTATAAAGCCAGGAGGCAGAGCAGCACCCTCTGTGAATCCAGGGGGCAGACATAGGTCATCTAGGCAGGATGGCTTGCAAGCAAGAATCAGAAATGATCCAACCAACATGGATCAGAAATGATTCAGGATTTTCTCACAGTCCAGAGAGATGGTGCAAACATATTGGAGGAGCCTCTTTGGAGACAAGGCAGACAAATTAAGGTATACAAAACTAATGTATTCATTGTGCTATGCTCAGTGCAAAGTACAAAAGCTGAGGGGAGACGCCCTAGCCTGGGCCACTGCCGTCTGGGACTTGGGCTCTGTGGTCCACCTTCACTGCCAAACGTCAGTGGGTTTCGACCACCCAATCCAGGGGAAGGAGGCCGCCAGATGCCTGCTCTCCCGCCTCCAGGGGTCCCTTATTGTGCATTCTGTGGAGTTTCGGGTTCTGTTGGCAGAGTCCGGCTGGAACGAGGACGCGCTCCTGGGAGCGTTTGTGAGCAGATGAATTATTATTGTTAAGGCCCTGGATGGGAAATTCCTGGCTCAGATCACCCATTGCACTGCCCCGTTGCTCCTTATGCTCTCTTGGAACCACCATGAACAGGTTCAGCTGAACTTCATCTCCTCCCCATATGCCCTGCTGGTGCTAGGCAATTCTTGGCTGAAGAAACACAACCCCCCATTAGACTGGCCAGCTGGGAGAGCTGCAAACTGGAGCCCGTTTTGTCATGCCTCGTGCCTGAATTCAACCCTCCCACCCACTGCAGCCACTATGGCTTCCTTGGCTCCCACTCCTCCAGACCTCTCCGCAGTGCCCCCTGAGTACCATGACCTGGGTGAGGTTTTTTAGCAAGGACCAGTCCCTTTCACTACCACCTCACTGCCCGTACAATTGTGCGCTCCCTGAGGCCACCCTTCCCTGGGGTCATGTGTATAACCTGTCCCATCTTGAGAGAGTGACCATGGAGAAATATATAACCAAGTCCTTAGCTGACGGCATAATCTGACCTTCCTCTTCTCCCCTGGGTGCCAGGTTCTTTTTTTGTGGCCAATGCTCCAGTGGTGTATCAGGCTCTCATCAATGATGTACTATGGGACTTCCTGAACCACTTTGTATTTGTTTATCTGGATGACATCCTGATTTTCTCCCGCTGAGCACACTCTCCATGTCCTGCAGCAGCTTCTCTTTGTCAAAGCAGAATAATGTTAAGTTCATGTCCACATAGTCACCTTCCTGGGGTAAGTCATCGAGAATGGACAAGTCTAGGCTGACCCTGAGAAGATCCGGGCTGTATTCGAGTGGCCCAAACCCACTACCCCCAAGCAGCTCCAGCTGTTCTTGAGATTTACCAATTTCTATTGCTCCTTCATCAGACACTACAGCCGGGTTGCAGCACACCTCAGTAGACTCATTTCTACCTCTTCGCCCTTCACATGGACCCCTGAAGCCAAGTCCACCTTCACCAAACTGAAGGAATTGTTCCGAACGAATACTTCCGCCCCTGTGTTGGTTCAGCCTGACCCCTCGCTTCAGTTTGCCATAGAGGTGGATGCCTCAGACTCGGGAGAGGGTTCTGTGCTCTCCCAATGATCTGTCCCTGACCAGAGGCTCCACCCATGTGCCTTCTTCTCATGATGCCTCTCCCCAGTGGAACACAACTATGATGTGGGGAATCGTGAGCTACTGGCCATTATGTTGGCATTGGAGGAATGCAGGCACTGGCTTAAGGGGGCCAAGCATCCATTCAAGTTTTGGACCAACCATTAGAACCTGGCCTACATCCAGTCCACCAAGCTTCTCAACTCCCGTCAGGCATGCTGGGCCTTGTTCTTTGGTCAGTTCAATTTTACCATCCCCTACCATCCTGGCTCCAAGAATGATAAGCCAGATGCCCTCTCATGCCAATTTGCCCCAGGAGATGAGGCACTACGTCCGGACACCATCCTCCCACCTTCCAGCGTGGTGGGGGCCATCATGAGGGAGATCGAGGCAGTGGTCAGGAGAACACAACACACCCAAACCGATCCAGGTAATGGTCCCCCTGTTGGTTTGTTTGTCCCTGACTCCGTGCATTTCCAGGTCCGCCAGTGGGGTCACTGCTCTCGATTCACCTGTGACCCCGGCTCTACTCACACTCTTGGCTGACTGAGGTGGCGCTTCTGGTGCCCGACCATGGAAGCCTCTGGGAATGAGCCTCCTCCGTTCCCTATCCAGGAGGGCGATATTGCTGTCCCATCTGTGCAGGTCCACATCCAGCACTTCCACAAGATATGGAAGGAAGCCCGTTCTGCCCTGCTCCAATCTGCCAATCAGTGCCTGGCTGATCATCGTCCGATTTCTGCACCAAACAGGCCAAAAGGTATGGGTCTCATCCAAAGACATTCCCCTCAAGAACAGTCAGGAAAAACTCACCCCTCGCTATCTAGGCCGATTTACCATTGAGAGCATCATTAATCCCTCCGTGGTCAGGCTCAAGCTCCCCAGATCCTGGCGTATCGACCCATGCTTCCACATGTCCCAACTTAAGCCCGTTCACAGCAGCCCTCTTGAAGCAACTTTGGCAGCAATTCCAGCCTGGGGACCATCGGTGGACAGCCATTTTCAGGTCTCTCCAGAAATGTTCAATTAAGTTGTTATTTGAACATCTCTGGCTGGGCCAATCAAGGATATTCACAGAGTCATCCCTAAGCCACTCTTGCATTGTCTTGGCTGTGTGCTTAGGGTCATTGTCCTTCGGCCCAGTCTGAGGCCCTGAGCACTATGGAACAGGTTTTTATTGATATCTATATTTTGCTGCATTCAGCTTTCCTTCTTTGCTGACCAGTGCCCCAGTCCCTGCCACTGAAAAACACCCCCACAGCATGATGCTACCACCACCATGCTTCACCATTGGGATGGTATTCCGCAGATGATGAATGGTTACTGGTTTCTTCTTCATTTCATCAGACCAGAGATTAGAATCTTGCTTCTCACAGTTTTTGCAAATTCCAACCAGGCTTTCACTGAGGAGAGGCTTCTGTCTGGCTGCTCTGTCATAAAGCCCACATTGGGGGAGTGTTGCAGTGACGGTTGACTTTCTGTAAGTTTCTCCCATCTCCACATATGATGTCTGGAGCTCAACCAGAGTGACCATCAGATTCTTGGTTACCTCTCTTACCAAGGCCTTTCTACCCCGATTGCTCAGTTTGGCCAGGCGGCCAGCTCTAGTAAGAGTCCTGGTTGTTCCAAACTTCTTCCATTTAAGAATTATGGAGGCCACTGCGCTCTTGGGAACCTTCAGTGCAGCACAAATTTTTTGTAGCCTTCCCCAGCTCTGTGCCTCAACACAATCCTGTCTTTGAGCTCTGCAGGCAGTTCCTTTGACCTCATGGCTTGGTTTCTGCTCTGATATGTATTTTTAAGGCGTGATAGACCTTATATAAACAGGTGTATGCTTTTCCAAATCATGTCTAATCAATTAAATTTGCCACAGATGGACTCCAATCAAAGTGTAGAAACATCTCAAAGATGATCCAGAGAAATACGACGCACCTGAGCTAAATTGCAAGTGTCATAGCAAAGGGTCTGAATACTTATGTTAATGTGATATTTCAGTTCCCCTTCAGGAACTCGAGCTGCATCGAAACACTATGGGAACGCCTTCAGTGTGACCACGCTCTGAATCACGTGTGTAATCAGTCCAATCGATGGGTGAGACGTCACGGGTGGGGTGATGTAGCGACCAGGAAGCTTAAAAGCATGTGCGGTGGATACAGCGGCAGCTTTTTTATTCATTCAGCGCGTGCTCTGTGTGTCAGTCCTTTTATGTTGTTTCTCTTTCGCCACGGCATGCCTAAAGCTTGCGAAAAGACGAAAGATAAGGGCGAGAGCAGGCAGCGTTTTAGGCTGTGTGTTTCTCCCTGCCCACGCTATATTACAGATGGAGATACACACGGTCTGTGCATTGTCTGCTTGGGGGCAGAGCACGCAGAGCACTGCCCGCATTGCATGCGTTTGCCACTGTGTGTGCTTCGCTTCCAGAAGGCTCTCTTTCAGGAGGGAGCCTTCACCAGCGTTCCTCGTGGTGCTGGCCCGCTTCTGCCGAGGCAGAGCGGTGGCTACACTCGTGGGGATCACAAATGGATTTGGTGGAGGGAATGGAGACAGGCTAGCCCCTATCTTCTTCCTCACCCACCAGATCCACTGCCTGCTCTCTGGGATCGGAAGCCTGCTCCATGGTTTCTTCCCCACGGGGAGAGGGCTTGACACTCCTCCTGTCTTCCTCCGAGGAGATTGACGTAGAGGGCGTCGATGAGGATTCGCCGCCTAAATCTCCCCAGTATGAGGCGCTGTTGGAGGTAGTTACTTGTGCTGTGGCCCAGCTGAACATCGACTGGCCCGCCGAGAAACGGGCTGAACCGCAGGAAAGCAGGCTGGGTGAAAGCTTTCTGCGGAGTAGGCCGCCACCTCCATGCCGGAGCCTACCTTTCTTCCCCGACCTCCACATTGAGGTCATGGGGGAGGCCTTTCTCGGCCCGTATCTTCAGTCCCGCCTCCCAAGTCGATCCTCATGGCAGTCACAAGAGTGAGAGAAGGCCGATAACTCACTGTAAAGCAGTTCCAGAAACTGCTGGGTCTGATGGCAGCTGCGTCCATTGTGATACCTTTTGGCAAAGCTTCGTCTGTACATCTTTCCCCCGATTGCTCTACTCCTGGGAGTTCTGGAGAGAGTGCGCCGGGACGGGGTCCATCTGTTGTTAGTAGCCCCGTTGTGGTCGGACCGAGTATGGTTCTCGGACCTGATTTCCCTTCTCGACGGCCCTCCATGGGAGATCCCCTTCAGGAGGGACCTCCTCTCACAGGCGGGTTTCCACCCCCGCCCGGAGTTGTGGAAGCTGTGGGCGTGGCCTCTGAGGGTCCACAACTCGTAGCTTCCGGTCTGTCAACCGAGGTTGTTTAGACCATTCTCCAATCCAGAGCTCCCTCTACGAGGAAACTGTAGGCCTTGAAGTGGAAAATTTTCACTTCTTGGTGCGGAGACCGCCAGCTCGACCCAGTTAACTGCCCTGTTGGTACAGTGCTGGAGTTCCTGCAGCTCCGATTCTCCGCAGGGTTGACCCACTCCACCTTGAAGGTCTACGTGGTGGCCATGGTGGCCATGGTGGCCATTGCAGCCTACCATGCCCGTCTCGGTGGTCAGTCTGTGGGCAGACACCCCCTAGTTACACGTTTCCTCCACGGTGCGCTGAGGCTGAGGCCTCCGGTACGATCTCGTGTCCCTCTGTGGGACCTGGCTGTGGTGTCAGAGGCTCTCTGTAAACCTCATTTCGAGCCTATAGAGGAGATACATTCTTCTGGCGATTTCCTCTCTCAAGAGAGTTGGGGATCTACAGGCCCTCTCAGTGGCCCCCTCTTACTTAGACTTTGCGCCCGGTCTGGCCAAAGTGTTTCTTTACCCTCAAGCGGGGTATGGTCCTAGAGTTCCCTCCTCTACACCACGGCCTGTCGTACTCCAGGCCTTCTGTCCTCCTCCCTTTCGGGAGCCCGACCAGCAGAGGCTTAACTATGTGTGTCCAGTGCAAGCACTGGACGCATACGTCCACAGAGCTGCCCTGTGGAGAAAGGCGGACCAATTGTTTGTGTGCTATGGTCCCCCTAAGAGAGGTCTCCCTGCTACTAAGCAGACCCTCAGCCGGTGGATTGTGGATGCCGTCTGGCCTATGAGTCCTCTGATCTGCCCTCGCCTTTGGGAGTCAAGGCTCACTCCACTAGAAGTGTGGCGGCCTCCAAGGCCTTTTTTGGCAGGTGTCCCCATGCAGGACATCTGCAATGCTGCAGGTTGGTCCATGCCCCTGACTTTCGTCAGGTTCTATGGCCTCGACATGCAAGCCACTCCGGACTCTTTTGTTTTCTCGCCCTAGCTGTGCTCTTCCACACTAGGCAGGGATTTGTAAGTCTGGCGGCGTGGGTATACTCGTTCCCATAGCGTTTTGACGCAGCTCAAGTTCCTGAAGGGGATCGTCTCCAGGTTATGTATGTAACCATGGTTCCCCGAGGGAACGAGACACTGCTTCTCAGTGCCATACTTCCGGCATCCCTGCAAGCGCTCGCTTCATTCTCGAAGCTGCCACTGTATCCACCACACATGCTTTTAAGCTTCCTGGTCGCTACGTCACCCCGCCCGTGACGTCTCGCCCATCCATTGGACTGATTACACAAGTGATTCAGAGCGTGGTCACACTGAAGGCATTCCCATAGTGTTTTGACGCAGCATCTCGTTCCCTCGGGGAACCATGGTTACATACGTAACCTGGAGACGTTTTTTTCTTTTTAAAAAATTTGCAAAGTTATCACAAATCTGGTTTTTGCTTTGTCATTATGGGGTATGGCGTGTAGATTGATGTGAAAAAATAATTTAAAGCATTTTAGCATAAGGATGTGAAATAACAAAATGTAAAAGAAAAAATGAAGGGGTATGAATACTTTCTGAATGCACTGTATAACACCCTTCTGCCCTCCATCCTGGACCAGCACTCTGGGCCAAACAAAACAGACTTACAGCACAGCACAACAGGAAGACGAATGTTTGAGCCTTGTACTAATATTTTCCATGTAAATGAGAGATATAGCTACATATATCCACTTCCTCAAGTGGTGCAGTCAAGGGAAAGAGTTATCTGCAGTAGGCAAGATAAGTATGCAACTGCGTATGCTACACAGTGTTTCAGTTAACAAATGATATCAACAAGGTTGCTCCATCCATTGAAGACATCACCTTCATGAGAATAATGGAGTGAGGCCATAAGAGGGATGCCAAGAGCAGCTGGGTGGCTCCACTGCCTTTCAGGGTGCCAAGATGTTGTCACCATGACAATAAATTGCTCATCTCTCAAAAGTTTCCTTCAGTGAAAACTGGACCTGAGGCAACATTTTGTCATTCGTGGGGAAAATATTTGAAACCGGTCATGCTGGTGTGACACCTCCTCTCAACAATGATGAAGGGCAGTGATATATACCTACTGTTGGGGGCAGTCCACCTCTTTTATCTATATTTATATATATCTATATATACCATCTCTCTCTTGTCAGGCTTTGGGTTCACCATGCACTGAAACTACAGTTCACAACAGCTTGCTGGATTTTTCCCTTCAGTGTGAGAACTCCACACAGGGCTCATGGATGGTGTGGTGGTGTTAGGAGTCATAAAAGGCACCCTTTCCTAACTTCACCTAAAAAGCCACAGTCTGTCACTTTCCCATGGTATCTCATGCATCTCATGCTGAGTCACTAGGTCTTGTATATCATGCAGAAGGCAGGCAAAAACAAACAAGGATAATTCATGAACATAAACAGAAACACAAGCAAAGGTTTAAACACAGAACACAAAAACAAGGCTTGGATTTAATGAGGCAAATGGATAATAAGATTTTGCACGCAATATCGCACGAGCAAAAGTACAGTTACACTGAATATTGGCACGGCTGTGATTCGGCCGTAGGTAGGTAATCATCATAGATCCCAAAGAAGCCACACTCACTTTATAGCACATCAGCAAGCTGATTTGTAAAATCTGTTAAAGGTGCTTCCAGTAAAACTGGCATCCCTTCTTCCTTTTCATCTTCATCTGATGAGCTTTCACATTTTAAGTCAAAAGTTATGTTCCTGAAAAGTATCATTTATAACACTGCTGTACCAACCATTTCAAACTAGGGAGTGAGATTTTATGCGGTTATAATAAATATAAAAAGTCTTGGACTGCTGCTCGACCAATCAAATTAGAATAATTCAGTATAATTCAGCCCTCTGGCACAGATATTCTCGCCAATGCCCTTTCACCTCCAAAAATCAAGGCGCTATAAACCATAGTATCTAAATAAAGTGAAAGTAAAAGGGTCATCTTGATAGTATGTAGAATGTTTATAGCTTATCTATTAAACATCATTAACCTTAACCGATGACAGTCACCTGACTGGTTAACAGTCTATAGATTTTTTTGGTGACTGCAGAGTGTCTAAAGTGGACTATCCAAAAAAAAAAAAACTATTACTATTCTGGAGTGGAAAATCTAGTTGAAAACCCTGGGTTTTCCCCTCACAGGGGCACATTTCTTAGATATGAACAGAGTAGCAAAACAGTCTTATGCAGTCAGTTTCTAACAACCATTATTCACTAGTCCAGTTCACACATCTTTCTTCACAATCATTGTACTACAAAGTATTTTAGTTCTGTATACTATTTATTACTTCATGCTTGACATATATTTCCATGATTTTAATATTGATATGATTAAGCCTTAAATAAGTATGTAGATTAACAGTCTGAACTAACCAAGTGAATATGTCTAAACTGAGAATTTTTTCACAGATAATTTTTTTTATCCGTATCTGTTGCGAAATGTTTTATGATTTTTAAACGACTACACATTCAGAAAGCAGTTGATGAGCATAAGCACATCTACAGAAGAAGTACTGGATGCGACTAGGGAAAATTTCCCACTTTACTGTTTAGCATTTTATTGTTTATACTTCAGATGTAATATTTTGAACAGTATTACTCTGAATTAAACAATAAAACCCAAGGAAGAAATGTCATGTCTCATCAAAACATTTCTGAGTATGCAGCTGGACACTCCTATCCTCCAACCACTCAGCAAAGATGCAAATAATTAATACAGAAGTATAAACCATGCTTTAAGCTTCTTGTATGCTCTAATTAACTAGAAGCTATAAAATGTGTACAAAGAATGCCCTAGAAGGGTGATTTTTATTGTTCCTATATTATATAAACCCTAGAGATGACTGTGAAAGTGAGGATAAAGCTGTGGAAAATTCTCCTTTAGATGCTCTGCTTTTCTGAATTCTTCCTGCAGCTTTCTGTTATTCATGTCTCTTGAACTGTTAAAAATGAGTGTAAAATGAAAATGGCCTTTTTCACTTCTTTTGGTCAGTCTTTCTATTAAGAACAAAAATCCATGTTCTTCTCTTTCTTACTGTCTGTCTTTACTTAGGCACAGGATTCTTTAATGTAGCCTGTACTCAGTCATAAGACATAAGATCCAAGATCCTGCTGTCTTGGCTTTCTTTGATCATGGCAGAACACATATCCCTTGCTTTTCACTCACCTTGCTTTGCCTCTACTGGAGCTTTGTTCTCCGACATGCTCTCCTCACCTATTTGACTCAAATGTGATTCACATTGTTATTTTACAGTTTGATTCATAATATCAATGATTAACCTTCATACAAAATGGAAGAGAACTTGATTTTTTATCACTAAAATTTGACTTACAGTACTGTACAAAAGGCATAGAATCCCTAATTTTTTTACACTAAATTTGGCTTAGATTTGTCTTTATTTTATGACCTCTGAATTATTGGGTCAGTAACTATGTAATAAACCACTTTTCAGGCAAAACAAATAATGCTGGTTCTCAGGTTTTACCTGAAAGAACAGAAGCCAGTGTAACTGTCAAAGTCTCCAGAAGAACTGTGGCAGATTTTTCAAGATGCTTAGAAAAACTTACCAGCCAATTTCCTTATAAAACTACACAAAATGTACATACCTGAGACTACTGATGCATGTTTAAAGACAACGAGTTATCAAGCTAAATATTCACTTCCTTTAGTTTAGTGCTATTTACTGATCTTTATACAGTATAATCTTTTTTTATGTAGAAAATGTTTAATTTCATTGTTTTTAAACGTATCTTTGCCTTACAGCATTTCTTTACATATACCTAAGACGTTTGCACAGTACTGTATATGTTTATGCTACTGCTATACAGTATGTTTCATTCAATGGCCAGTAATCAATGTGCAATTTTTTTTAAACAGTCTTTGTTTTCTTCCTTTAAAAATAATGAAATTAAACTGTATAATGTAATGTATATATAAATATATGTATAAAGTGTATGCTCTGCTGTGCCAAAGTTCTGATTGTGGATTCTTGTATTCTTTATATTGTCTTTTCATGAGGAGAATAAGGATATAAAGAGAAATATCCCATATACTAAGCAGTGTGAAAACCAAAAAAAATTTAAATTAAAGTGATAGGAGATGATTCTGGCACCAGCATGAAGTGATGTTCATGAAAGATGAAATTTTTATGGGCTGCCCCTTGACTTTCATTTGCAATCATATTTGTTTTCCATCTGAGCTGCTCTGACAGTTCAAGTGAAGCCATTTAAATCCATTCTTTTGAGCCAGACATTCAGAAAACTCTGAACTCCCAAATTGTGTCTGGGTAACTGCATAAATCATCCCCATTTCTGATGAGGTCTAACTCTCCATTAATAGGAAAGTTTTGCTTTTAATTAACCTTTAATTTTTTAGATTTTTTAGATCTTTAATCTGTCAAAATATTAATTAGGCAAATTAGTCTGTCCTAGGATTTCAAAGCCACCTGCCATAATATTTCATAATTAATAATTTGCAGAGCTTAAATTCCTTGTGATTTCTCATCTATTGCCACTTCAGAGTCTGAGCATAGTGGTAAATAACAACAAAATTTAGTATTTGGTTTATGCGTCATGTTTTTTTTTAAAAAAAAACTGTGTTTAGTTCCTAATTCTACACCATGATTTGTAGCATTCCTAGTCTCCATGTTAACAGGGTGATATCACAATTGGGGTGCCTTTGTGTCCCACTGATGTTACATTTAGAAAAATGTATGTAAAGTTATGGTTAAAAAAATTTATGAGCATTTTTCAAATAAGTAACTTTTGTAAAATTTGCCTAACCCTAGCCCACTATAACTACTCTTATTTTTGCATTCTTTCAATATTGTTATTTTTTGTATTCAGCCTTCTTGTAGAAGGTGAAGCAGGTGCTCGAGGTGTTATCTCATACTGACTCCATAGTACTCCTGCTACCTGAACACATTCATCATCTGAATTTCCTCAAAATTATAGGAAGTCGTTTTTCTCTTATTGTTTTTTACTTCGGTAAAGAAAACTTAAATTAATGAAATTTTGATGTTGACTGATGAGGTTGCTTTTAAAGTAAAACACTGTTACCCAAATTCAAGATTTCTTCAATAAATGAAATTTTAATTAAATTATTAATTGTGTGTGTGTGTGTGTGTGAATAATAATAATAAGAAGAAGAAGAAGAAGAATACTTTTTATTATTATTATTATTATTAATTTGACTCTGTTACTGTCAACCTTGTTACTTATTTTTGAGAGAAAATGCAGGAATCTTGTAAAAATGAGATTTTTAATGCGTTAATGCATCTTCTGAATGCGTGTTTTCTTAGATTCAATGGAGAAAATGATTTTGAAAAATATATTATTTTAGGGTATTGACTGTGACTCTTAGAAAAAGAGAATTTTCAATACTGTCACCAGCTTCTGTGCTTTTGGGTACATTGTTATTTTTTTGTATACAGAACTAGAATAATGATTAATAAGGAGTTGGTAAAAACATATGTACTCTATATCAGGCAAAGTGCAATGAAAGTAATGTATGTTATAGAATTAAGAAGGTATGAAGCAGATGTCTTACTACATATGTAACTACTGTTCCCAAATTTAGGGCTTAGCTATATGCAGACCAACAAAAAACATACATAGTATTGTATGTCTTGTACTGTAAAATTACTCTATATTTCATAATAGAAGTACAAATAGATTGAATTGTTTGCTTCCACATTGTTTGAGTATAAAACCCCTGCATAATTAATGATGTGCATTCTGTTTAAGGACACTTAATTTAAAGTGGCTCCTCTTATTCTGTATTACTTTCAAAGCAGCTTATAACATAACAGTTAGTTACATCACAACTAGAAATTCCTACTGACAGACAATTAGGATCAAATCTCTTTTTCAAATATCCTATCCCACTGTGAAATTAGGAGCCTTATGTAATAATATCAAATCAAAAGCATCTTTTGTTTTAGTTGTTTACCATCTCCACACAAGGAAAACCTGCATCAGCAGGTTTGGACCATGGTGACCTTTTGAGAGACACTATGTCTCCATCTCTCTCTCTCTCTTTCTCTCAGTTGCTCCTGTCAGCTCCAACTAGCTGCAGTTAAGGAGGTGAAACAGTTCAATTAAGCTTCACTCTGTCTGGCTAAATGCACCTTCATTCTTCAATTCAAAGTTTACAGATAACCATAATGTGGCAGTGGAAAGTCTCTGTGGAGCATGTTTCTGAGGAAAGTGTTTATGTTCAGGTAGAACACTCGTGAAGCAGAACACGTTGTGGCCCTTCGAATTGGGTCTGTTTTCCAACACGTACAAGGTGGAGGGTCTATTCTGTGTGTGTGTGTGTGTGTGTGTGTGTGCGTGTGTGTGTGTGTGTGTGTGTGTGTGTGTGTGTGTGTGTGTTTTCAGCAAAAACTGATTTTGTTTAAAACTGCAGCTATTAAAAAAATACAGCTGAAGAAGCCAAAAGGTTTCCTCTCTCAAAGAATTACTGAGGTCACTATTAGGGTTAGATGTATCATAGCATTAATTAATGTCAATGGAAGTCAGTGGATTGACTTACAAGACAATAGTAAGACAATCAACAGTGTGTGTGTGTGTGTGTGTGCTAGTACACAGTAACTTGCTCTGCATTTGTACAGTTAATGTGCCTCAGAACACTGCACTGCCCAAGGTAATTAGACATTTCCAGGCTATTTTCTATAGAGATTCATGTGCATTCATGTTGATTACAGTGTTTCAGTGTTTCAATGCTCTATTATTCATCATGTTTGAGAGGAGGAGGAAAGAGTGGTTGGGCTTGTCTAAAAGCTGTGATGCTAAGCTATAATGTTCTAAGCTTAAACGCAGGATCAGAAAACATATAATTACAGCTTTTGACTCTTGTTTTATCTAGCATGTAAATCAACTGTACAACTTGGACCTTTAAACCTGTTGAACTATATAGAGATTTTTAGGAGAAGAGGATTTGAAAGATTCATGTTACACTTTGACTCTGTATACTGGTATATATGTACTGTTTCAAAGAAATGCATCATAATGTTGTATGCCTTGTGCTAATATAGCATTGATGAAAAAGTCATTTTAAAACAACCTCCCAAATTTAAAAATCTTGATTCTCATCTCAAATTTTTTTAAAATGAATTAGTGGAACACTAGCATTTGGCAGTTTTATTTCAGTAAAACCAGATATTCAACAAAATAAAGGGATTCAGAATTGCTTGGCACTTTAGATAATGTGTTTTCAAAGCACTCTCAGAAATGTAATTTTCAAGATCAAGTATTCAAACATGAGTTGATTAAGGACTCAGGTTCACAGGTATAACAATTCATGATGTTAATTACAGCCTGTCTTTTTGAGTGTATTTCAACATTGAAATCTGTCAAACAGCTGGTACAAAAACATTATTTAAACACTTTCATACAGAAATTAAATAAATTCATGAATAAAGCCCTGGTCCTTAGAATTATTAAGAATTCATAAAAGATTTTTAACCAATTCTGGTTTTTGTTTATTCATTCATTCATCATGGATCTGGAGCCTTTCCCAGGAAAACTGGGAACAAGACCCAGATGGGATACTGGATTCACACTAATTCACACAGCGCAGTATATATCAATATCACACCAACTGAATTTCAACTAATTAACTAACTGATCAAATGATCAACTAATCAGATAAACATGACTTATAAAATTATACCAGCTGAAATAAATATATGAAATTTTTGAAATTTTTGTATACTGTTTTCTCAGTAGTATAATGTATAACAAAACTGTGAGGAAAACTTAACATTTAATATCTTGTTACTCTATTGACTTTCTTCTTTAGTGCTAATCTAATGATGATTCCATCTTACAATAGCAACCAATTTACACAACAAATAAGGAATTAATAAGGGATTTATTTTAAATAAAAGCATAAAATAGGCTACTTTAATCTTTTTTTTTTTTTTTTTTTTACTAATTTACTAATCTTTCTAGCTCTTTATTTAAACTGTATCTGTATATGTAAATCACTTATACCGCCATCGTCAATAAACTTAACAAGCCAAAATTAAGAATAACAAGCTTAGCTTGCTAGCAGGGCCGGTTCTAGACATTTGGAGGCCCTAGGCAAAATTTATATTGGAGGAGCCCTGGCCTCCTTCCCTCCACATTTCAGAATAAATAAAAAGCATTTGAAACAAATAAAATTTCTAATCTTTTTATTTATACAAAACCTGTTATCATTACTTGTATATATTTACTTAAATGTGCATATTAATTAAACTTTAACTAAGGTCAACACTAAAAAAATAATTTAAAAATAATTTAAAAAATAATTTATTTACAGTAACACACTAACCCACTATTTGGGATAACAAACATTTTTGCCTACTCTATACAATAAAATGGGGGGTAAGATGTCATTTTTCTAGCTGGAGATGGACACAATTTCCCCGTCCTACTGAAGCAATATAGGCTAGATTGTCATATTATCTATTGCATTTATAAACCCTAAATATGCACCAAATCAACAGTGGAAGAGAAGAAGACAAACTACTAAGCAGAAAGAATAGTTAACTTCATCAATTGTATTTGTATGCTTAAATTGTATTTATTCAGTAAATACAACAGCAAAATTTATTTGAAAACTAAAAAAAGTATGAAGTAGGCTATTATGATAATGTAAACATCACCGGAATTTATACAGACAGTTGAGGTACTTTTTTGAAATAATAAACAATGGTCTAGCCTAGCTGCGATTGCTGTTTTTATTAATCTTTTACATTTTCTTTAGTATTTTGAAAATCAGCTCCTGCTGATTCACTGTACAGTCGATCAGCTCGGATTCAAAGCGTCATACGTGAATTTAACGCGTCACGGCGCTCGCGCTGTTTTGAACTCAGAATAAACTGGCTGCAAATAATGATCCATCTTCAAATGGCGCTGACGCGAATCGGCAGAATAAGGCTCAGTTTATTTTAATATACATTTACAATCAAAAATACATGATGACAGCTCACATCCCTGCATCACAAGCTGCGCTTTCTTTGTTTCTTTTGAGTATAGGTTTGTTACGGTTATGGAGGCCCCGCCTCCAAGCCCGAGGCCCTAGGCAGTTGCCTGCTCTGCCTATAGCTAGCCCCGGCCCTGCTTTCTAGTTACTGTAAAGGATTGTAGTAGGGGGCGGATGCAAGTGTAGATTTTTATTGAATAAAATGCAAAACAAACAACCAAAATTGTGAAAACAAGAACCATAAATGTAACAATTTACACAAAGCAAAAAATGCGGACTATGAGAGCAGCTGTGGCACACACGATGACACATGAACCCAACAACAACAAAAGCTTGAGAATTAGGTGCTGAAAAACTAGAAATTGTAGTGGGACATGTGATGTGGACAAGTGCCGTGCTGGGGCAGATGGGTAATGTAGTTCAGTGCATATTTAGGCCTAATTTATATTGCTGTACCAAACCTACAACTAGCTAGGTCACGTTCTTACTGAGGAGTTGCCTATAACATTTAGGCAGCTAAATTTATTCAGCTCACAAATTAGTTAATGGCATCTGTCTCGGCTTTCAGTGCCACAACATCCTCAAAGTAATCGTAACATAATTGTTAAACATTACAACGTAATCATTGTAAGCATCAACAGACTTGTATGCCTTCCATTTCATTCTAATATAAACTCACTGAGATTCTATGAGAAATGTATATGTCCAGCCATTGCTACTGTAAACTGTAAGACAGTTCAAGTTGGTTAAACTTAGAAACAAAAGTTCACCTGCTGTCTTAAAAGTGTGAGTAAACTCAAATTGAAGATAATCTTTGTTTCACCTCAAAGTCAAGACAATGGACTTTAAGTTTAATTTTTGAAAAGTTATAAACTTGAGTTCAGTATCCAAAACTTGTCATGAGAAATGGAGTTAAAGAGAAGAGATAAGTATACATAACTTAATGGGGCTATCATGTTTTATATGTCCAGCCAAACACCAAAGGAATCTTTAACATCTACTGACCTAGTATATTTCACTCATCAAACAAGAGCTTTCGCCTGGAGCTTTTCTCACTTTTAATCCTTGTGTATCACCGTGCTTTTATGAAAGGCAACTCCACTTTTTGTATGGAGCATTATACCTTGCATCATACCATATTTAAACCATCAATGTTTGTTTTGCCTTTTTGAATGCTTTTGTTGCCGTGATCATTCAAAGTTACAGTATGTTTGTGAGAGAGAAAGCACAGCTGTGTATTATATTGGTCACATTCACATGAACTCAGCATGAAACAATATTAAACCTTTTTTTCTGAGTTCAGTTTGATGTCTCTGATTGGATTACTATTTAAGCAAGACACCTGTATTAACAGTATCGGGCCTGAAAGTTTTGTGACACAGCACTGCTGCTATCTTTAAATACAGTAAAAATATTAATAAAATAATATAAATTGTAAATAATATAAAAGGCCTATCTAGTTTTGATCATATTTATTTATTAATTAATTTATTTGTTTGTTTGTTTGTTTAAATTTAAAATATAAAATAAATTAAAGCTTTTTGATTATTGAGGTAATATAAGAAACCTATTCTGTATACTAACATAACACAAGTCCTCGTAAAATAAAATAAATGCTGTGAAACATAAGCAACTAGCTTACCACATCACCTAGTTTACACCTCTAACACATTTGCCTTCAGAGCCATGTCCTTGACATGCTCAGACACAAGGGAGGCAAAGCACCCTCTGCAAAGTGATTTTACACTGGAAATGTGTTTAGCATAAACTCCTGTCTGCCACCCTGTGTAGTCCTTCCAGCCATCACACACACCACAGCTTCAAAGCATTATCCTGTGACAAGCCAAAAGCTCCATGTGTACCTTGGGAGCCTACTGCTTCAAACACGTAACTAAGAAAAAGAAAAGCAAACGCAACAACACAGTTTAGCCTAGCCTAGCACAACTGAAGAGCTTACAGGATGTTAAGAAAGACAGTATTCCTGCAAGAACTGTCTTTTTTTTTTTTTTTTTTTTTTTTAATGCCTTTGAAACATATCTCTGTGCTCACAATCGAGTTAGATGTATGTGGTCATGCACATAATGAATGACATAATTGGTTCTGTTTGCCTGCCTTTCCAGCTCTCCTCTAAGGCCCATTTCGGTCCCATTGATCTGAGCTGGTATATAATCAATATTCAGCAGCATGCACTGTGGTCAGAGCTAAGGAATAGCAGGAGGCTTGTTCAGAGACTGTGCACAGACACAAAGGCTGCATTTGCCGGCCTTGGGATGAACGCTAGCAGAAGAATTCCTTAGCGTGGGAGGTGCTTGTCCTTTTTCTATAAACCTCACACTTGTATCCGGCCTTGCTGAGTATGCTGCTCCTCTGCAGCCTAAACACTTAACAACAAATTCCCTCTCCCTGGAGCTAATGCTGCTCCAGTTCCATCTCAGAGTGCCCACGTACTTTTTAACCTTTAATAATCTATACCCATTGGATCAATTCCTAATTATTTCCCCAGAAAACACAAGATTAAGTCAGTGGACAGATGCTTGTGAGATCTGGTCCAGAATTCCTCTCTTTTCATTCAAATCTCTAATTTTTGTGATTATTATGTGACAAGGCCTATAATTAATACACAAAAAATTTAGACAAATATCAGTTTATTAAATTTTTTAAAACTTTTATTTTATCAAATGCATGTATCAACCAGCCTTTGCATCTCAGAGATGCTGTATGTTTAAAAAGTTATCTGAAGCTTAATGTGACATCTTGGGTCATTTGGTTAGACAGCAATGAGAGAGTACACATCAAACCACCAGATTAAAATGCAAATGAATATCGGTAAAGGTGCACTCTAAAGCTCTAAAGTCTAAAGGGAAAGATACGGCCTGGGTCTGTTTTAGTCATAAAACATGGTCTTTCTTGGCTAGATTCTGCTTGCGAGCTCTTGAAGGTCAAGTGAACTCGGCAGAGGTGTTTTGCATTCTTGAAGCTGATAGAGAAGAAAAGTAAGGGAGACAGCAGGTCTCTCTCTACCAGACGGGAAGAGTGCTAAATTTTAAATGAATCTCCTGTTATTTCGATTTTCCTTTTTTTTTTGTCAGTCTTGCTTGTCTTTGTTAATTTCCCCATCTACTTTTAACTTGTTTCTTGTAAAAGGCAGGTCATACAGGGGCAGCCAGTTCAATCGTGAGCTCAGGGTAATGTCTGTGCAGGTTCTCCAGGTTCTCCAATGTCTGACCATCTCCCATGCAGTTAGGTGAATTATCTACACTAAATAGCCCTTAGGTGTGAATGTTTGTGTGTGCATGGTGCCCTATGATTTATTAGCTTCCCATCCAGGATGTATACCTGCCTTGCACCAAATGTTCCTGTGATAGGTTCTGGAGCCATCTCAACCCTGACCAGGTTGCTGAAAATGAATTAATCATAGAAATGATTTTTTTGTGGTTCTGGAGTGAGTTAGTTCTGCTATACAACATGACAAAAATAAAGTGTACACACTCTCGAGCAAAAATGGGCCAAGCCCAAAATGGCAAAATATTAATCTTTTAATGGTCTTAACAACAAATCATTGGTCAGGAAATTAGCAAGAATTAAACAAATAGATAACGGAAGTTAGTATGGGAGCTTTTCCCTTTGATTTCTTTAAATGTTTAAGGTTTGTGGTCCTTCATGGGCTGCATCAGGTGTGGCAGATAACTAAATAATGACTAATATTTTAATGAAAAAAACATCCGAAAAGATATTTTTGGAGAATTTTGTACACCCAGACATACGGATAATTAGAAATTTACATCAAACGTTTTAATTTATCATGATTTTACCTTTGCATACAAGAAGACTATATAAGTGAATTTCCCTGTTTCTAGCTTTTCCCCAAACAAACAGTTCACTTCAGCAAAAGTAAACCAGCAAATGGTGGCACAGGAGTTCTCAGGAGTGCATTTGTTTAATTCTTGCTAATTTTCTGACCAGTGATTTGTTGTTAAGACCATTAAAAGCTTAATATTTTCCATTTTGGGCTTGGCCCAATTTTTTCCCCCCCAGGAGTGCATTCAAGTACAGCACACAGCCACAAAAAAGTTCTGGATGCATTGCCAGTCATCCAGTTGGCTTCTGCTCCTGTATTTTTAACAGCATTTATTTATAAAGCTTTTTACTGTGCTTGCTTAACACATAATTTTATAAGAAGCTCTGTATCTTTCATAAGATTGTGAACTTAGTATGTTGTGTAAGCTCTATAGCCAATAGTGTGCTGACTGCCTTTAAATTATTTAGCGATTTTCAAGTCATGTTATGTAAGCTATATTTTTGTTTATGAATTTAGAAAATACTTTTAACATATTATAACATATTATCCTCCATTAAGTCATATTAAGTCTTGAGGTGCCGGCATTAATGCCACCCATCTCCCATCAATACCGATTTACACAAAGCCCTGCTTCCTCCTAAAGGTGGGAAAGCCTGCCCCATACAGAAAGTGTTTGGTCTTAAAAATAAGCAACAAGCAGCTGCTGGGCAAAGATGTTTTTCAGCAGTGCTTAAAAGCCTCACTTTGTCTTTGAGATTTTGTCACATAAGATTTAATCAGCAGGATAGTATTGTAAAGGGCAGAAATAGGAAGACAGGCTGAGTGTTGAGAAGACAAATGTTTCAGTTTACTCTGATCTGAAATAAAACAAGCCTCATCTTTGTCTCAGTTACAGCTTTCCCTACTCTGTCTTCCTGTGGATTAATTGGATTGGCTTCCCAAAAAGAGTGGAGGGAAAATATTAGAAAATAAATTACAATCGTAGCCACTTTCTTTCCCCCATCTGTCTTATTCCAGGGAGCCTGTGTCGAAATTAGATCTGTCCCACTCTCATGTCTGTATCTTTCTCTTTCTCTCTCTCTTTCACATTATCTCTTCTAACTAGTCATCCATCCACTGCTCTTTGCAAGGTATTAATGATTAATGTGAGATTATTGTAGGAGAGCAGAGTATCCGTTTAGCCACTGTCTTCTCTCAACATTTACAGTAAGTGTCTGAACGGAAACAATAACAAAAAAAAAATACAAAATAATGTTTAATAATGCAAGACTAAAGGGAGAGGGGAAACTGTATAGGCATCAGAAAGGAAGTATTTACTATGTGGACAGATGCAATAGCATTCTGCTTCATTTGCTGCTTATATTTCTCTATGCTCAAATGCCCTGAGAGGATGTGAATTCTAATTCACCCATGTTGCTCTGCCTTCATTTCAGATTTCCTCTGCCTCTGCTCTCTCACTTTCTTGTGTTCAGGTCTGATTCAGAAACCTGTGAACAAAAGAGTAGCTATCAGTTCAGACATCCAGATCCAGATTAATGCCGTATCTGAGAGCCAATTCAGCACTAAGCACTCGGTATTATCCTCATCACTTGCCAACTGTTAAATGCCATTTCTAAGCTGACAAGCAGGGAATTTCAGTTCCTGTGGCCTCAAGCTCTGAAATTCCTTCCTTCAGCACATTTTAAAGTCTTTTTTTTTTATCTTTGTCTTTAAGTCAGTTTTGTCATATTTATTTAATGCATTGTTATACTGCCAAAGCAATCAATTAATGCAAATATTTATGCATTTTGTTTTTGAAAGCTTTTATTTAGATTTAACTGAAATAAATATTTTAAATAAAATATGGATATATGAGATATATATTTACTATGTTGCTACAAAAAAGTTAAAGAAAAAATGTATTATATATTACAAATATTTACATGTGTAAATCTGGATTTTTTTTTCATCAGAATCTACATCCAAGGAAAAAGTGCCCGTTTACAAAAGGCACCATAACGTATGAATGTGTGTATGCATGGTGCTATGCAGAGTTTATTCCTGCCTCACACCCAGCGTTCCTGGGATAGGCTCTGGATCTACCATGACCCTGACTAGGCATATACTGAAGATGAATAAATTAACTTAATGACTGCATTGCCTGTCCAGGAGAAATGTTGCTAATTCAGCACCTAGCTTCACCCCTTTTGCAGTCAGCAGGTTTGTCCATCTTGGTAAAGCACCTCTCTGATATACTTTTATTTTTATTCTATTTCTTTCTTTTTTTTTACATCATACTCTTTGTAGCAATACTGACGGGAAGAATATATACACAACCAAGGAGTCCAGCATGAGGTTTTTTCAGACATTTGTTTTTCATTGTGTTACCAAGATATTCCCTGTTATTTGCATTAGTAAGAACAAAAAAAATATTGGCCTGTGCCCCTATAAATAGAGGACTTTATTGCACAAAGAGCAAAAAGACATGAACCTACACCCTGACTTCTCGGTTTTAATGGGTGCATCTTGTAGGATCTGAAGTGAACAGGCAAGGAAAGCAAAGAAGCCATAAAGCTAGGAATCCTGCTCCCAGGCTTTGCAGACCCAGGTTAATTACCACTTGTTTACTGATTGCTGGATTTCAACTGCCATGTGAACAATCAGCACATGATAGGACGTCCCTGACCAGAGGACAAACCCTCTCAGCCAAGAGGATCCTCTGTCAAACTTATTGATCTAGGCCGTTGGCCAAGACCAGATGGCTCACCCAACACGATGGTAAAACTGATAACTACAGAAAACTACAGGGGGGAACTCACCCAAGGACCCTCATGGAATGAGACCTTTGTTCTCCCCAGGAACACAAAGTTCACCACTCTTCACACATTCCACAGAACCCAGCTTTAACAGACTACATAAGGCTACTTTACATCTCCTATAAGGACAATGACTTTTAAGATGATGCATCGTAGTTTGGAAACGTGTTGCCTCTTTTAATGTCATTCCATATGTGTGTCATGCTTATAGCAACCAGGTCATTATGATGCTTTTTGATCATTTAACAGGGACCATAGTGTTCGTGTGTGTATCAATAACAGCAGGTATGTCATGTTTGGTATGTGTGTAATCACTACTGAATTTCCTAAGGGTTGGTATAACATGAAGTTGAGTACAATGTATTACATGCGTGTTACCCAATTCCTTACCAAAGTTCTAACCTAACCTTATGCAAAGTTTGCAAATCACATAACTCAGAGACCAGAATGTTAATTAGTGCCAGAGGAGGGGAATACAGTTTACACCCTGCCCCAAGATCCTGCTGATTGGAGCAAACACTTTGGGGTCAGCCCAACTGGAAAGGGTTAAAAACCCCTGACACAAAGGAAACTCTGAGTCTCATCCAACACATCTCTGCAAGAGTCTCATCCAAAACACCTGTGCAAGAGTCCATAAACATCTTCAGAGAGCCTTTACCAACATCTTCAAGGAGTTCTGTTCAACTAACAGCTGAAGAGAGTCTCCATCCACATCTGAAGGAAGTCTCATCAACCAAGAGCTTTAGAAGTTCATCACAAGGAGATCACGCTTGCTCCGAGACTCCGCATCCAGACTGGTTCCTGCAAAGCCTCCAACTCTCGCCTTCGCATCGCTGTGAACCACTCTTCAAAGTTTTGCAACCCGCCTACCAGACTCCGCCGGGTTCGCGCCTCACTCTGTTTATCTTCCTCATTGGTCTTTCGAGACGCTACATAAGGCCAACCAGACCACCGACCAATCAACATTGCCGGAAACTCCTTCCAAACAACAACGCAAAGAGTGAATCCCTGGCAACACAAACGCAAGTATAGTACCTCCAGATTCTCGCTGAACTGGTACATTTAGTACAAGTTTAAAGCCCTTCTAAACAAAGCGAATGTTAAATCAAACTCATAAGTTGATGGTTCGTTCAGGTCATGGTCTGAGAAACTGCTACAAACTTGGAATTTCATTCACTCTCTTTTCAAAGCCATTTTCACCCCTGTTTACGTGTGTGTGTGTGTTAGATCAGTTTCTGTGTTTTAGAATAGTAATAAAGTCTCGTCTGATTTATAAAGGCCAGTGTCTTGTGTCTCTGTGCTTCAAATTTATTGCCTTAAACTGCCAATCTTGTTACTGTGCTCTTAATATAGTGTTTTACTATATTTAGGATATTATTGCCGGTGGCCACAGAGGTAATATCCCATACGCAATTAATAAATACACTCATTTCAACTTATCGCTGGACGAATAGTTGATCAGCTATTAAAATATTAAGTTTACAAATTTCCCCTTCTGAGCTGATCTGCTAATCTTGTACATATATTGGTGGAGAATACATCAGCTTAACCTAAATGAGCTAAATTTCCTTACAATCTTTTGGCTTTTTCCATTGTTGACAGTTTAGCACATCTCTTATCAATGACTTTAGACATACCTGTATGAGTAAAAGGGGAAATATGTCTCCATTAAGATACAAGGATGGCACAAAGGCTAAATCCACCAAGGAAAAAAACAGCTGCTTAGGCTGCTTAGGTAAATCTTGCCATAAAATCCATCTCCCTGCACAACAAAACATCAAAGGAAGGATTGAATTGGGCACCAGAGTTTCTTTCATCTTACCTAGGTTTCTCAATTCACCAGCCAGGACTGAAAGTCACCATGTAAGGCTTTCACGTCACACTTCCAGCATGCACATATACAGTATGGCAGGGTCTCTAGTTTCTTAGTCTCTGCTCAGTTTAAAGTGCTTTAAAACTTTTACTGGGATAAAGCAGTTTGTCATCGAGACCTGTTTATACACATGTTTCATGAAGTACCTTGAGCTTTGGATGTTGGTCTCACTGTGGATTTTTCTAACAGGATTTCAGAACAAAGGAACAGATACAACCTGCACATGCTTGAAAACACAGTGATTATATATTTATCTTATGTATCAAAGCATTAATGAAGGAAAGAAAAAAAGCAATAGTAGAGAAATCTGTTTCTCAGAGGGACATGTGCTGCTCCGGATTACCTGCTGGATAAATAAATTCTCTACCATCAAAAAGAGAAACAGCGCTATTGGATAACTGATCACCATTGCCAAGTGCTGATGCGGATCATAGCACCAGCTTTCTTGTTGGAATTCATGTTGCGTTGCTACACTGGCTCCTGCTTTTTATACAATCACCTCTGCAGAAAGGTTCATGTTTTTTTACATGCCTCCAAAACAAATTACCAATAGGAGTACATATGTAAATGTCAAATTACAGAACAAGCCAGTGTTAGTGTTTTTGAGTTGGCCCAGAACCCAGTGCATGAGAATACCTCCTGACTATGCCACATCATAAAAGGTCATTACACAGTTATCAATATAATGTTATACCGCACTGTTTATCATATGACTGTATAGCACTCAAAATGCCAATATGCTAAAGCCATAGTACTCTATGATGAGTGTCTAAATTATGGAAGGTCAGCAAAAGAATGTGAACATGCTGTTCATACTCATTCTCTAATCACTAATAGTTCTAATAGAACTCAGGAAAGGTCACACATCTTAGTCTTTAGTGTATTAGCAGGCTTTGCTACAGACAAATTCTCTTTCTCAGATTTAAATAAATACTCTTTCTCTTTTTAATCTCTGTCTCCTATATCTGTAGCATGGAGGGTATTACCACAAATTCAAAATATTTCCCTGTATTGATTAAAAGAAGGGAAGAACACTTTAATCAAAACTTTCTTACAATGGATGTCAAAGGGCAGTTTTTGGAGCAGTCAGAGAATGTTTATTTAAAACATATGCTTTTGAAGAACACTTTCATGAATTCTCCTCTCAAAGTCATTTGTAAATAGGCTCAAAATCTGTATATTTCATCTGTTTAGAGATGGGACTAGCTTTTCAGGGAACAATTTGGAATTATACACAACATACATAGTTATGTGGCTTTGATCATGGATGAATACCACAAAACCTTAGTGAAAGATTTTTTTTTTCCTGTATTGCTCCAGTGTTCAAATTACATAGGAACAGCTTTGGTGAGACTTTGTCTCCTAGTTTTCCTGTATGGTTGTAGTCATTTAAATGTTTACTGACAAAATTTATCACCTGCTCTTAGACTTTCATCATAAATGACTTTCAGTGGTTCTCCATTTTACAAAGGACTCGAAATGATACCTGTGGATTTTCTGATTTTTTCAGCATAATCAGTATTTTTTTTAAAAAAAGAAAGTATGGATAAGGTTAAGAGATTTCAAACCATTTAGTGAAATAGGCATCTGTACCAGAGCAGTTTGGAAGCAATTTTCTACCATGTTCGCAGTAGTTCAAATAGTTATACTGTTATTTTTATTTTTAGATAATATAGCCCCAAGGCAGCAACAACTAATAATTTCAGCACTAACACTCCTGTGACTATAGCCCAATTAATACAAAGAGGACAAATGAAGATCTCATTACTGTAACAATGTTTGCTAATCCTCTATAATTAAATGACAAACTCTCAAGCTGTTCTGCAAGCTTGAGCATATACAGCCCACCACGCTGGGTCCTGAACTGTAGCAGCTCTCCATCATAGTATGTGAAGGTCACTCTGCTGATCAAGGGCTAATCCTAGTGGAAGGGCTCCACTTTGTGCACCACAAAACATACCTTTCCCATTATAGGCTCTCTCGTTCTCTGAGTAATTTACTTCCGATTAAGCAGTTCATCTCTGAGACTATTTTCTGAGGTGTGTTTCTACTGGCGCAGCTGTGGGTAAGTCCTGTTGCTTTGAATATATCTCCAGAGGGGTATTATCTGCACAAGCCTCCTACACGGGGGAGAAAGGCTAGATTTTGCCAGCTTATCTTTGCTCTTCTCCCTGTTTCTGCTGGGCTAGATAGAATTGAAGCACTTTGCGGAGCCTTCCAGAAAACACAGCACAATTAAACTCAAGGCCCAATCAATTTGTTCATTTCAATCTATAGCAAGTGAAGACTATAAGCTTCCTAAAGACATCACCTTTTACACCTTTTACCTTCTCCTTGGCAATGAATGTTATGGTACTCTCTGTGCTTTTTCAGCTGGATTATGCATTATCTGGGCAACATATAAATAAGATCAGTGGATCTATTTTTGTGGTTGTGGTAAAATGCAATTTTTTTCCTGTTAGTCTCAGTTGTGGTGGTCACAAAATAACCGTTTGTGTACTGACATGGATGAAGCAACACAACAGCTTGGGGGAGAAAGGGAGGGGGGTGTCCGTGCTGACATTAGAAATTCCCCAGTGCAGTGGTATTTTCAAACCATCGGCCTCTTCACACAATGCTAAAACAGTATCTTGCTGAAAGCGCAGACGTAAAAATTCAGTCTCAATTTTTACAACTTCAAGTGTAAGTGACTGTGTATTTTCAAATACGAAGAGGAAATGCCTCTGTAATTTTCATGGATCATGACCTAACTACTTTCATGGAATACTGTGATGGCTAGATGTGTTTTGTTAGCAAGCAATTCTGTGTTTGGGAATGATATACTAAGGTGAACAGATAGGTATTTGTTACTTCATGCACTGAATTCAGGGCCCCAGCTCATTCAGTCTGAGCTGGTTATTTCAGTCCATTAAAGACCTGAACAGCATGTCTCTATTCAGCATCACTCTTATGTTCAGGCTACATGCAGCACAGATTTACACACAGAATTTCATCAGCCTGTCCCAAAACAGTGGCCTCCAGTGGTTCTACCTAAAGCACTGATCTCAGTCCTAATACTTCTGCATCTGCCATTGTGGCCAGTATGATTGTTCTCTTATAAGTTTGTGGCTTGAATGTGCTCTTGAATGTGCATAGGATGTCTTTACTGAAATTGGCACATCGTGGAATAGTCCACTCACTCACGTGGGCAGCTATACCACAAAATGGGTTAGTAATTTGATCAAGTGTCAAGTGGAAGATTCAGCTTTAGTTTTCATAAGGCAGGCCACACTCCTTCATTTGGTTTTAATCATCAAAACACTCTGGGCTATCAGCACTCACTGAAGTTGAGAAAATGAGATGCAGCCACTGAGAGTATATCAGGATCTGAGTCTGTATGCAAGACCACTGTACTAAGCTTTTACTGTAGTAAAGCCTTGTTACTAACATCTCTTATATTTTGCTCCTGCCCAGTACCCAGTTCTTCTCTGAGTTCCAAAGTATTAAACGCATTCACTCCTTCCCTTCCAAGGAACTTAGCAGCTGAGCCTTCTGCCTTTTTCTGTTCCTGCTGCTGTGGCCAGGCAGCAAAGGAGCTTTCTTTTTTCTTCCTGTATGGATCTGCATCTGGGTTGGCTGTTCACTTCAATATATCAAGCCCTTTCAAATGTTGTCTATATTGTATTGTTCTGTGTTTTAAACTTAGCCAGTACTTGGTTTCAGTTTCTCTATATTGAAGGCAAAGCACAAAACCTGTTTTCCCACAGGATATATAATTCTTTATCAACATGTTGGATGGGATGTACATTATTACCTGGGGTTCTACTCCTGTTTTTTGATAAAAGGTAAAATATGATGTAATCTTTTGATTTTTTTCATCTTTCAATTTTTTTTTATCTTTCGATTTTTTCAGACATGCTGTCTGTTAAAAAAAATACCAATATGACAGACTCAGACTATGATTCCAGCAATACTCTGGTAACAATACCATTGCCAAAACTTCCCCATGTAAAACTAATCAAATTCTGATCATATAACTACTGTAACCCCATCTGTTCTTTCATCAACATGCCAAGCTCATGAAAGCAGTTTACTGGAATATACCTAAAATTACCAGCTCTCTGAGTAATAGCATTCACCTTGACAGTGAACTCTCAACTCACGATACAATAGTAAATTAACATTTTCCTTTTTCTTTTTTTTCCAAAGAATAGAGCTCATAATTTTTTCAAAAGACTTTACACAAATAGAAAATAATAAATAATACTATAGCATACCTGGAATATAGTAGGAAACACCACAACAGATAAAATTACCGTCTCTCTGGTCATAGCTAAATAAAACATACAAATAAAATAAATAAAATATTTGCACTTAAAGTATATTGCACTCGATGTAGCCACACCTCCACCAAGTCCTCCCGCCATGTGCGAGTTACACAACACAAATTACAAACTTTACAAATTACATAGGCTTTGATAAATTCTAACATGAAATAACATGAATTATATCAGTCTCAAAGAAATATCTTCAATTAAAATGGAAACAAAAAATTACAGCATATTAGATAGAGAGATAAAACTATGCACCATTCACCTTGACAGTGAACTCTCGACTAACAAGAAAATGGCTGACCTCCCTTGTTACGCTCATTACCTGTAGGTGTACCACCCCCTCTTCCCAATTACTCAAACACTATGAAATGAACAAACATAATGTATGATCAACCATTTTGGCGAGGTTTATAACCTATTTCCTTTCTCCATTACAGAACCACTAAAGTTTTGTGGTTTAGTGGATTATTTCCTCCTCTAATATATTGACATGAAATCTGTCACTGAAATCATTTGTAATTCTTAATATGTCACTGCACACTTGTTTTTTGTTTTTTTGTTTTTCTTTAAAGGAATAAGAGGAGCTAATTTTATTGGATGGCCCAGCACCACCAAAAAATCTCATCTCTTAATAATGTATTAATTCTAACCCCACCCATGTTTTATAATTTTATAATTGAGCCCACGTTTTCCAGTGTCCCACCTATGCCATGATTATTAATAGAGGTCTATGAATCTAAAAATGCCTTTGCTCTCCCGTTTTAACTTTTTTTCCTTACTTAATGAGTGAACAGCAGTATATCAGTATGTCTCATTTACAAGTATGACAATACTTGTAACAACAATTATAGAAAAAAAAAGCTGTCAAATTTATTGGTGCTGTGTAGACTCAGACTACACTGAACAACTACATTGAACACTTTTGTGGAAGTTAATTTACCGCTGCAGCTTTAACTGTATACACTGCATATATTTTATCTAGCCACAATTTTCGTTCAATAACTAAGAAATAAAAATTGCACATACTGGCACATAGTGTGACAGAAAATCCATGAATCAGAATATGGAATAATGGAATGGGAGCGTGAAGCTAGTTTTTTATATGAGAGAAATTTTGTGCACCATAAATCGGAACAGCTTGGAGATAGGAGACAAGGTTATCAGTGGTGCTACATGTATCATTGCAAGCTGTTCAATAAAGCGTTGGTGAACATTATTGGTTCTTCACTGCCATGGAGACATTGTCCTGGGGGACACAGGTTTGATACAGCAAGTCTTAGCTAAGTGGTGCATTGCTCATATCAACCATCTGCTGGCCTGCCAGATTCAATCATTATGACAGACGATGACATGGGATTCACAGAGCTGCCCTGCTGTGACACATAGTCTCTCTCTTTCTCTCTCTCTCTCTCTCTCTCTCACACACACACACACACACACACACATGTCTAGCATTTACACTATTTAAACTAACCAATGTATCTTGCTGACCTTACACAAGGCACAGAGCAAGAAGAAGCTCTGAAGGAGGGGGTGGACTGTGTTCTTGCACTACACTTATGTTTTAGGATCAGTGGTTTATGAGAAAAGCAGACAGCAATCTAAAATCCAGGATCTTTTATTTCTTTATTTTTAACTATCTACAAAATATTACACAATCAGCTTCATAGCTCAAGTGTTGATTTAATATTTACAAATGTTCTCCATAAAAAAGCTATTGCAATAGGGGAGCATTTCCAATACACACTCAAATCCCTTAAGTGTTTGTCAGCAATATGCTCTAACCCAGTAAAATGAAAAACACAGAGTGTAGCTTGAGATAGTAGAATACAAAGCTGTCAGTTAAGAAGTAACTGTTTCTTTTCTCACCAAACATATAAAGTCATGTATTACATGAATGTGGTACTCAATTTTTTTTCACACTACAGACAAAGCAGATGAGTCCTGTGCATGGACTACAGTCCTGCATCAAAAAGAACATCATGATGCTAATTTTCCCATTATGAAAGCAATCTTGTAAGAGCTGCGGCTCACCATATGAAAATCGATACATTTCATTTCTATGCCATGCAGCATTGCTCATTATGTCGCATACTGAAAGTTTCATACATAAATGTCTTCACTGAGTGCTAGATCATACACTCAGACAATGACAAGACCCCAAAAATCACTATCCATACCTGAACATGTACACTTTCTATCTTAGGTGTCAAGGCATCAAGCTATTTAAAGTACAAAGTCTGTATATTAGTGTTGCTTCTGTAAATTTTGGAAGGTTCCAGAGACCCAGACTAACACAATAGACATATTAGCAATAATAACTAATAGCAAATGAGACCTTTAAAACAAGCAACAAATTTTGATTTTATATGGGAATTAATGCTGAGAGTTAATACTGAGAGCCCTAAATAAACAGCTTGACACACTCTCAGCTAACAAAGAATTTTATCAGAACATTGTGAGAAAACCCCCCAAAAAGCAAGATTTCACATCGTCAGCAGGCTCAGGCTGAACTTCAATCAGCCAACTTGGAGCCTTATAGTAATCCCTGCAGACACCCAACCAGTTTCAAGATGTCCAGCAAGTTATAATGCAGAACCACTAGGCCACTCCATCCCCAGGGAGGCAGAACTGTAACAGAATAACTTGGACAATGGGACAGAAGTTCACACAAAGGTGGTATTCTATCTCCATCTTCTTTTCAACATATCAAATTAGAAAACTGCTCAGCACACTCATAACATCCTTCTTCATGTACTGTGTCATTTGTGTGATAATTGCATGCTTAATCGATACATAATCCTTCCAACAGAAACACTGACCCACCACTCAGCAGGATAAATCCAAGAAGCCCATATAATTTGTGAATTGGACAGTAGATTTCCATCCATTTAGATCTCTGATCATCAATCTCAAAGTCTTGTTTTTGACTATAAATCTGGCTGTTCGTAGAACAATCTCAGTCTTCACCATTGCAAATCTTAGACACATGATAACTTCAGAGCAATCTCTTCTGAAGAATTGTGTACATTGTGTAATAAGGTTTCTCCATCATCTCTCGACAAGCTGACTCAGCTGAGGCCACAGCTGGACCTTTGGTGCAATTCCTGCTGAAATCTATCCACACAGAGACATAAGACTTCCTCCATGATCTCTAGACAAGCAGAAGCAACACCATGGCTAGAGGTTCAGCACAATCTCTTCTCAACTGTGCAGCACTGGGTCAAAGGACTAGAATGAAGTTATCTCTCTGATCAGGACCAATCAAGCAAACACAATTGCAATGTAACTATAAAGCTTTTCCACACTCCTCTTCAATGTTGGTATGGTAGTTTAGTTTATCCTACATAGTATTTTACATTCTCATATACTGTATTTTGTATTATACTGATGCTTACTTTTTTGTGTTTTTTATGTGCATTTTACTTGTTGTGTTTCTCTTTTGTCACAAATGAATCTTACAAATGATCTTGACAAGGGATTCTCATTCTGTCATTCTGAAATATTTTTCCACTATACTGGTGACATGTTTAAAAAAATTATTACTAAAAAAATATTTGTTTGTAATATTTAATAGTAATAATTCACCCACATCACCTACCCTACAATATGTTCTAAAAAGGTTAACAAAAAAAAAAAAAAAAAAAGTACAGTTTTTAAAGTACAGTATAGTAAGGTAGTACATTAGTGTTCCTGCAATAAAAAAAATGTGTAGGAACAGTTATAAATGTTAATTATGAACATAATTGGGCAACCAAGAAACTATGAAAGAATAAACATTCTTAGAACCAAAAGTTTCTAAAACAGCAATGTTCGGAAACCTTTCTGCTAACCTAAAACTGTTAGCTGGGCTATTTCTACATGAGCTGCTTTCAAGGCTCAGTAAGGAAGTTTACCAGAATATGAGAGCCATTCAACCCAATATCATTATTTTGTGCATTTATTAACATTGTAACTTTTTGTACATTTTTAACATACATTTTGAAAGAGGAGGTTATTATACCTTAAATGCACATGTCAAGTTGTTAGTAACGTGATTTCACTTTCACCTTTCTATCTCTTTTATTTTTTCAGCTAGACCCAAACCATCCTAGTATTTAGCAACTTTTTTTTTTTTTTTTTTTTTTTTTTACATTTTGTAAATACCAAAAATAATTCAGGTACAATTTTAGTCATTCTCTTTACATAGTACATGCATAGAATGCAACAAAATGTCATGCCTCCTGATTCATGGTGCTAGTAAGAAGACTTAACTGATGTAACTGGGCTCTGCACACATGAATATATACAGTACAAGTAGTGTGACCAGTGACCAGGACAATAATAAGGGTGCCACAATTCAGAAAGTAAACAGGAAAGTATGGAAAACTAAACAGTACACATAACAACAGGATCAGTATAAACTAGACAGCATAATTAAGTGTTTGACTGTGCAAATTGCATGTGTTGTAGACCATCATAAGTAGCAGCATGTGAGAGAATGTAGCAGTTTATAACAAATATACAAGATACCATCTGGTAGAAAATTGTTTCTGTAATTCCTAGTAGCGCTGTTCCAATTTCACAAATGAAAACATCACCAAAAAAAACCAACAACAACAACAAACAAACTCTTGCTTGCTGACTATACAAATGTAGCTGCACTGTTCCAATTATGGAAATAAATTACCAGTTTCAGAGGTTTCGACTGTGCAGCCTTAACAAGTACACACAGTGCATACTTAACAGTTGCATAGGGAAAAGGTAAGCTTGCTTAAACTCACATTCTTCATTAGATCAATCAATATATCATCAAATCAACAGTGACTAACAAGTGATAGCAATGGGTGTCATGAAAACTATGTCAAACACATGAAACATGTTGAGTCAAATATAGCAACATGCAACATGTACAGTATAACTGGTTATGGTTAATGACAAGGGTGGCTGGTATAAATGGGCTAGAAAGGCTAAGCCCCTGTGTCTTTCAAAGACAAAAATACATCAATATCCACATCAGATCATTTGCTGTTATCAAATGTTTTAAGGAAGCTTATTTTGGACTTTCATGACATCGCAACAGCACCACCAATGGTCATAAAAAAATACACAGAATGGATGAAGAAGCAAGATTTAGGCTGAATTTCTCTTAGCTGAGACTGTAGTTTAATGTCAGTGACAGTTGTGTCAGGTGATTACACAGAGTAAAATGCCTTTTGATTTTTTAAGGCATTTCAACTGATACTTTTCAGCCTGCTTCGCTGTAACAGATCCATAACAGCATAAAAAGGTGCATGTGAAATACATTCATGGGTGCAATGAATGCAAACAAGGTGGACTATTTACTTGATCATCATTTTCCTCAAAAAGCCTTTGGAAGAGAAACTAAAAGTGAACAGACTAAGTACATATTGTCCAATCAAGTGTGAACAAATGGGTTACAAGGTTAGGTTACTTTTCGCTTTTCCATGTTTTGTATTTGGAGGAAACATGGCATGAACCCAGTAGTGGGTTATTAAAAACTAAATTAGAAATCATGAATGCAGCTGCTTATCTGCTTTTAAGTGTGTGTGTGTGTGTGTGTGGTTTGCCTAATATCATTCTTATTATGCCATCAGTGAGACCTCATGATATAATGCATTGCTCAACCATAATAGTTTCACTGATGAGCTGTTGATAGCTATTAGATTTTTAGCCCTCACATCTAACATCACCACTAGCCATCAGTGGTTATTGGCATGTGAATTAAAGTTTGAAACAGCTTTAATTACAATAAATAAATAAATTTGAGACAGATTTTAAAATGAAAACACCCATTCTTACATCTAGGCCTAGACCTGATATCATTATCTACATGAAGGTTACCAAAAAAGTACTAGGTTAAAACTTAACACACAACAAAAAAAAAATCAACATTTACACTGTTACTATGTTTAGCCTCTCTAAAAATGCATTCTGCAGACTGACGACCTGAGAGCACAGTCAAAGCAGTACAAATGGTAATGTCGATACAGATGCCTCTTTTGTTATATTGCTTGTCAATTCCCTTATCTGTCCAGCACAACTTGTTATTGATCTTACTCAAACAAGGTTAACCAGGTGTGAACCAGGGCAGGACACTGAGGATCAGCTACATTTCACTGCTGTTCAACAGAGATGTTAAGCTCAGGTTTGCATACTAGCCACAAAAACTGATCAGTGTTAGCAGAAACTGAACCTTGAATCTTCCTGTTCAAGCATCCTGATTCTAAATAAAGTGAGTCAATACAGTGTTGTCAGATCTTTTCAGGAGAAAGTAACTAACACATGCTCAAAAGTCATGAATTGACAGATGATGTCATAGATTAATTTGCATTGTATCATCATGATCATTTGCATATCAAAACATGTTACATGAATAACTTGCTGTTATTACTTCTGAGTTTAAAACAAAGAACAAAGTGTGTGGGTGAGGAAAACAATATTGATCAATAATTGATTATTGTGAATAATGGTGATCAGTGGTTGGTCACTGGGAATAATGGTGATCAGTGGTTGGTCACCGAGAATAATGGTGGTCAGTGGATGGTCATTAGGAATGATGGTGATCAGTGCTTGGATATTGGGAATAACGGTTATCCGTGCTTGGTAATTGCCGACAATGTTGATCAGTGATTGGTCGTTCTAAAAAACGAGGTGGTGAGTCAAACCTGCTCAGATTGTGTAATCAGCAGCTGTGTGAGCTGGAGATTGTATCACGTGTAGGACAGTCACTGTCTCCTCAAAAAATAAATTTATTGCTAGGCTCTTTTTTAAATAAAGTCATTAAAGGGGTCTAAAAAGTTGCCAAACCTAGCAACAAAGTCTCTAACTCTCTAACACTGGCTCAATATGTTTGCAAGTATGCTGTAAAAAATTTCAAGTGGCTTCAACTATTTATTATTTAGTAACTGGTTCTGTACCTTTATTACATTCATTCAATTTCTCTCTCCAATTATTTTTAAAAATAACCCTAGTTATTTTTAGTTGGCCCAAAATTGACTCCAATTTTAAAATGTATGTTTGCTCAACTAGTTTTGTAGTTCAACTAAAATGTTTTATTTTGTCCAACATTTAGAAAACTAGTTCAAAGATTCTGTCAATTAAAAATTATGAGTTTACTCCATGTGTGTCATAAGTTAACCAAACTAAGATGTATTATTTGGGCATCGTAACTAGAAATTGCTGTGGAACTAGTTACTAAACAAGAAAAAGGCTGGCCATCTCTGTCTGATCATAGAGACAAGTGGTTGATTAGAAACAACCTCTCTTCTCCTTGGGGAGAAGGTCAGGTCCATTTTAGCATTGACGTGAGTTATATTTACATTCTTCTTTTTGAGTTCTTCTTCAAGCCACATTCTCTCCCCACCTAGTGCATTCATTAAGTCCAGTAGGGTGATCAGGAAGAAAGTTGAGTTCTGCCCTTTTGTGTTTTTTGAGTGTTCCCCCTTGTTTACCTCTTTGTCTGTTGATGATCTGTACTATGTCTGTAAATAAATGGCAAAAAAAAGCAAAAAAGCTGACTTTCTACCCCTGCCACCCTGTACTAGGACCCAGTTCACTGATGCACAAATGCTTCATGACCAAGGCTTTAGCAACTTTCTCGTACTCGTACGTTTCTCATCTCTGGGGTATGCTGAAAAGGTATACATGAACTCAGTCAACTTTTCCAGTGTAGGGTCCTGTTGAAAGTGAATATGGCAAGTTTGCTATTTTCAGTGTTTTTTTTAATAAATGTGTTTTTGTAGTTTTATATAAATGAAAATTAATATTATTGTGTTCTTTTTGTTATGGTTATAGTTTAAAATATTGTAATTAATAATTAATGTGTTTATTTTGTTTTGCTACGCCATTGGACATGCACGAAAAAAAAGAGAGATTATGGAACTGATTGGGTTTTCCCATGGGGGAGTATTCAATAAGGAACTGATTGGGTTTTCCCATGGGGGAGTATTCAATAAGGAACTGATTGACAGGTCTTATGACAAATCGAGGTTTTGGAAGGAAGGGAAAGGAGAGCGCGGGAAGACGGGAAAGAAAGAAAGAGAGAGAGGGAGGACGGTGAGTGAACGCCATGTTAGACACAGTTTAGCGCGCTTTGATAAACTTTGGTGGAGACTAACTATGTAAGTACTGGCCCACAAAGTTTAGAGCCGTTAACCCGGCTACAGTGCATACCGTATTCTAACAAACAGCAAAGTGACATGAAGGGGAAAAAAAGGCGAACGCCGAGTAAAGTGCGGAGCGGTGGACAGTTGCCGCTCCAGACGCCATTTTCATGCTCGTCAGGTGTTAGGTCTACGGACACCTGTTGATTCACCACCGGTTGGATGCTGAGTGGGCGCGGGGGAAGAGAAGAGCCAAAGCAGGTTTATTTTTAAAGTTCGACCAGTGACTACATATTGGAGTACGGGACCGAGTGAGTACTTGGTTATATTTTTGTTGCCGTATTTCCAAGGATTTACCTGTCATATGCGCCCCAACGAGCTTACCAGCGCTGGAACAGGTTAAGAACTATTTCACGTGACGTGAGAGTTTGGTTGAATTTGTCTTCTCAGTATTTCCAAGTTAACCACTGAGGTTAAACTGTGAACATTTCCAGACATACTCATACCTGATTGGGGTTTGAACTTCTCCTCTCCATTCCTGCATTGTCCATAGGGGTTGAGAATTACTACTGAAACTTGAAGGTTGTTTTGGTGTTATAAATAAGTGGTTGTGTATTTATTTTTCAGGAGTATTTTTATAGTGGGTAAAGTATTCAGCATAATTGGGGATAGAAGAATAAACATTACTGAAGGGGGGGTTTATAGTTTATTTGTGCTGTATTAATAAAGTAAGAGGGTTATGTTACTAAGCTAACTGATTCCTTTATTTGACTTTGTTTCTTTCCTTTTCATTGTTTATCTACTGATTGATTGTTTATTTGGTTGTTTGCCTAGATTTAAATAAATTGGGTAATCTATTACTTTTCTGTGGGTAGTAAGTGTCATTTTAGCTCTATATAGACTCTGTATTTATATTCTTTAACATCCAGCACATTTCACCATCACAAACTGGGGACCCAGAGATTTCCTTGTAGGAAGTTATAAATGTAAATGTAACACTTTGTTAGACTTCACCCGTTGGTACTTTATCAGAGGTTTCCGGGAGAGGCCAAAAAGGGGTTACACCAGGATGTTGATTTTCATTTTACAAGTAACTTTTGGAAGGGTTTTTACTTTTTTCGTATTCATTTCTATTTCTTAGCCTTAGTTCAAGCTCATAGGAATAGGTAGGTATGTGAACCCTGGCTGACCATGGATCTGAAAATTGACACTGGTTGAGGGAAGCTGTGGATCTAGAGGACATGCTAGCAGTGTCCACGGTGAAATCAAAACACTTCGAACAAAGATTCACCTTGAACTGGCATTACCCCAATCTCTCAAAACACTTTGAGTGGCTCTGTCTTCAGGCAGGTAACGAATATCATTCAGGTTACAAAGTTGGTCAGACATTTTCAAATGCAGGGTCTTGTTGTCTGACGTTTTTGACGAATGATATCCTTCAGTTCCTCAAGTGATGATGGCTTTCCAGTAAGGTCAACCCTCTGAATGTTGTCTGGGCATAGTATCACACAAAGTAACATGATTGTAATAGGATACCCTTACAGAAATAGAGGAGAAATACAGGAGGAATTGAATTAGATTAAGCTAAATATTAGAAAAACCTCTTCTGGATTAATCTTCTGAAAACTTTGGGGAGGTTACAAACTCCACTATATCCATGAGTTCCATTAAAACATGCCATGCTTTTTCATCTTCAGGTACTAGAGCACCTATCGTGAGCAGAAGAATTCTCAACAATGTCTAGTTCTCATGACTGTTACCACCGATACATGTCATTTTGTCAGATGCAAATGTTTTTGGAATTTCTTGTGACTTAGTGATGCTGAGAATCTTTTTCTGAAATCAGCTTCCGCAAACAGAGAGCAGTTTCATAAGGCACAATCCCTTCAAAAATTTCATGGAGTAAATCCACAGGGAAGCCAGTCACTGGTTTTTAAAAAAAAAAAAAAAAAAAGCCTCGCCTCACTCCATTAACATCTGTCAATTTTTCGTTAGTTTGGAGCTGCTCCAAAAAGGAATTGTGCAATTCTGGTGTCCTTAACTGAAAGTTTTCCTTCTTGTACTCCAGTTGTTTGAATGTCACTGTTGGAGGCTTGATAAAACCAACAGAATTTATGCACCAGGAAATTTTCCTGAAACCCTGCCAGACCATGGGCACCCAGATTATCAGATGAAACAATAAAAACAGTTTCTGAGAGTTTTTACCCAGCTGCTCCAAAAAAAAGCCATCTTTCTCAAGGACCTTTAGATCACTGAGTAAAGGACCAAAGAATTTCTCATAACCAAATTCACTGACATCTACTTCTTCCCAAAAGGGCCAACTGAATAGAATCGAGGCTTGAGTGAAACTGAGGTGGCCAATTGCGTATAACCCAGTAAACAGAAGTTATCTCTCTTTTTTGTTTTTTTTTTTTAAATAAACGGGATGTCCCCAGCGGGAGGTGGCAGTTTCAAAATCATCGGTGTACAAGACCAGGCTCAAATGTAACCCTTCATCCTGAAAAAGTTTTCTTTTCTTTATAGTACTATCCATCTCTGATGGATGTGTACAATCCAATTCAATTCCACTGACAAAAAGTGTTTTCTAAAACACCAGATCAGCTCAATGAAGTATTTAAAAGTTTTAGAAGAGGAACATAGACAAATGACTTTGTGTACTATATAGAGTCAACTACAGTAAAGTTGTTTTTTTACAGTTTGACTAACAGCTGTTTCTAACTGTTTCTTTGCAAAATGTCCTTAATAATATTGGCTGTATGCAAGCTTGAAAAAGAGAGTAAATCATTATGAGTTTCAATTATTACCTGAATGGCATTCCTAGATATATGAAGAACTGTTTGTATACAACTTTGCATTCCAATGATGAATTAAAATCTAAAGACTCACTCCTGCTACTGGTGTTCACAAGTGAAGCATTAGTTTCCTCAACATCCTCAACGCCCTCTTCAGGCACAGATTGTTCAAAATTTGTTAAAACCGATGGTTTAAGATCCTGCAGAGAGTGTTGAATGTTTTCGATTTGTGTACATTTTAAAGGTTGACCAATACATTTGTTTCAAATGTACAGTTTGTAAAAGGGCATGTAACTGTCTCGTGTTTTTTTAGATGGCTTGCAAAGTGGTTAAAGTATGTCTTCTCATCACAGTTGTCACTGAATTCACAAGCCATCTCCATGGCCCCCAAGCGGCACTATCCCCAGCGATCCCAATGATCTTCAGACTAACACATGTCTGGGTATATAAAATTTTCCAAAAATATCTTCTGGGATTTTTTTTCCTGAAAAGATTAGTCGTTATTTGGTTATCTGCCACACCTGATGCAGCCAAGCAAGGGCCACAAGGCTTAAACATTTAAAGAAATCAAAGGGAAATGCTATTGTTGTTAAGACCATTAAAAGCGCAATGTTTTTGCCATTTTTTTCCCCAGGAGTGAATTTTACGCAGTCCGAAAATGAAAATTTATTCAGTGTGACTTACGTGTAGTGTGAACTTGATGAAACTGTAATAGTGTGATACCTGTGAAGTCAGCAGGGATGTGCGGCTTGCAGTGGTAGCCCAGTGGTTAAGACGTTGGACTACTGATCGGAAGGTCATAAGTTCAATCCCCAGCACCACCAAGCTGCCACCACTGGGCCCTTGAGCAGGGCCCTTAACCCTCAACTGCTCAGTTGTATAAATGAGGTAAATGTAAGTCGCTCTGGATAAGGGCGTCTGCCAAATGCCATAAATGTAAATCTTGAATGAAATAACAGATTTCTGATCCCTACATTTTCTTCTGAGTTTGGATCTTCCACACTTAATAATGATACTCACTTTTAAGGCAGTGATTCTTTTATTTGTTTATTACTAAAAGTAAGGCATTGCTTGATTGTCAAAATGTAAAAAAAAAAAATAAAGGCTATATTTATTAAATATTATTAAATGAATATTAATTTATTTAAATAATATAAAATAAATAATTTAATAACTTCTCCCTCTGCTCCTAATAACACAGAAATTATGATGATAAATGTGACATCTGTCCAAAATACATTTAATTTAATAAAAATACCTTTTATTTGATATAATATCAAGTGGTGATAATTATCCATTTTCGCAGCACAAACCACAAAGATTTTCTATTTTACATACGACTTATTGTATGAGTGTGGTATCTGTATTGACTGATATTTTTATTGGATACATTGACTGGATTTTTGTGTATTAGGCCAGTCAGCCACTCTTAACATTGACTGGATTGGAAAATGACACTTCACTATTTTTGTAAAATATTTTTGCAGACTTAATATAATATGCCTTCTTAACTAAGCCCAAGCAAGAATATTAATTCAACTTAGATATTTTTGCTCTTCCAATATTTTATTAGTTGGCATTTTTTACAGTGTAGATAATTTTAAATATAAATATACATTCCTTTAAGTCTTTAAAATCTCAGCTTATTATTATCTTAAAATCCAGGGCCTATTATTCTGTAACTACTATAAATTGTTCAGTAACTGTAATGAAACAAAACTAGAAAGCTCTGTAGTCACAAAAGTGAGGACAAAGGGTCTGGATTCACTGACGGATCCTGGGAGATTAAAGCCCCTGGCAACATGGTTTCAAATATTTAAAAAAAAAAATTATTGAGGTACAAAAGAGCTGTCATTAAATAAGCAAATTCCTGAAATATATAAATAAATACAATTTAATTATAACTAAAAGCTACAGAATGTCCTATTTTCTTCCTCATCATAACTGTGTGGGCGTGTCAGATCACATACTCCCTGGCAACAATTAAGGTAATATTGTGGTCTGTGTGCACTCGCCTGCTATTTCCCACTTCCGGCAGGTCTAAAAGCTACACTGAGCAGCAGAGCATGGTGGTCTTTTAAAAAAATAAAAAAAAAAACATGAAGTAGACCCATTACCACATTGCACTAAAATACTAGTGCACTAAAATTGTGTATATAAAATGCTTAAGATTCTAACTAGATGGAGCTTTGCTCACACTCAGAGTCTGAGCGAGCAGAAGTCATTTTACATGTTATTTCTGTGATTAGGGTAAAGTGAGTAGCTGAAGTAAGCGGATGGATAATTTGACTTGGAAGACAGTAGATTTGCCTCGTCATTATTTTCATGAAAAAAAAAATGATTTACTTGAAGTTTAAATATGCTGCCCCTTCTCCAAACATTGCTGCTGTCTCAGTATATAAAGTATGTCCAAGTGATATACTATAGTTTACAAGAAAACAAGGCTTTCCGTCTGATGGTGTTATAAAAAATAAAATCATTCATAAAACTATTTTTATTGTGTATATATTTTAGTGTTTTTTTTCTCATTAATTTTTTATTAACCTTTCAACACTTTTCTCATGCTTACCTCAAAGCAGCTGTTAGATTCTTCTTGAAGAGCTTTATTATTAACATTTGCAAATACCTTTCTGGTACATAACAGTAAATTCTCTAATACAGAGTGAGAGTCACAGTGTCAAGAGGTTATTGTCGTCTTCTCTACACAATGCCACCTGTTACCACTAATGAGCTTGTATCAACAAAAGAAGAAAACATAATTAGTCTGCTAGGTTGCAGTACATTGTTTACAACAAAAAAGTGGCTTTTTTTTTTTTGGTTTTCATTGAGCACAAATAACACAAAGAGTGGATTACAACACAATTACGACAAGAAGCCACCACTTTTACTGACTACGTAGTTCAAAAAATATGAAAATGCTCTAAAATAGAAACATTTCATAGTTCTCCAACACCCACCTCTGTCTCTCCATCTATCTGTTTCTTTCTCACTTGTTAGAATAAATAAGTATATTAAGCCAAGCAAATGTCCAGCTCAGTTAACTTCATGTCTGAATGCATAACGTTACAGCAGTTCTTTATAAATCCTCGGGGATTGAAAACTGGAGCTCTCTCATTCCTTCTCAGTCTGTAGACAGTTAGCTCTTAGCTCTGTAGAAAAAACCTCAAAATGTACAGTAGCATCTTTACATCAGTGACCACTAATAATAATACGTAATTATATTCTTTCATTTAGGATGTTCAGGTTCAAATGGGGCATTTCACATAAATGCTTAAAAAATTCCTTGAATTATGTATTTCTTTGTTGATTATTTACAAATAAAGAGTTTGAAGAAACACACCAGTTCAGTCATTATGATGTACATCTGGACATGTCTGCACTTGGAAGTACATTGAAAAGTGAGTGCTGCAGAATGAGCTATATGAATTCATTTTATTAAATTCCTCTGTGGAATAATTTCTCTTCTTTGCACCTACTTTCTATGCACTAATTTGCCACTGTTCAAAAAATTTACAGCAAGTCGTTAAAAAGGTCTGTTAGAAAGCAGTGTTAGAATGAAGAGTTGAGCAGTAAAGAATAAGAGGCACTGGACGTCTGGCCTGCATATATTTCTCAGCCTTGCCCAAGCATGTGGGATGATGTAGTGAGTATGTTCTAAAGCTACAGAGCATAGTATTTTTTCATATAAAATTCATTATTGAGCCACGGATGTAAAAATACTGTAAAAATAAAAAATCATTCACCCTATCATCAAGAGATTGTGAGTTCGAATCCTGGTGATGTCATCGGTGTCTGCGAGCCAAGACAGCAAAATTGGCTGTTCTCTCTGAATGGACGCGATGTCAATCATTTTGCCCAGTCAATCACAGCGACATTAGCCAATCGACTGTCCAATAGAGGGGCGCTTTAGGAGCACAGACGAGTCACTGATATAAATCACACAGCAGCGTCCGATGCCGTGCTGTTCATGGGGGCAGTCGACCAATGGGAATACAGCAATAGATAATCATGTCCTCTGTTTATCTTTCAGTATTGTTCAGTCTTTCATTTTGTTATATCATGGTATGAGTGAAAGAAAAGTTATATTCATATGCTTACGTATAAAGGACAGAGTATTAATCAACCCATGGACAAGCAGAGATCAGGAAATATGGAGGCAAGTGAGAGCATCCAACTGTCATGCATTCTTCAGTAATAGTATTTTCAAACTGAAATGGCACAACATGTATGTAGCTGGTCCCTGCTATTACCAAATAACACAGTGTCAGCTGATTTAGAGGTAAAAAGAAAAGAGCAAACACGGAATGTTGACAGCAGACTGACATCACAGTTGTCTTTTTTAAAAAATAAATATATGTGTGGTGGCCCAGTGATATTTTGACATTTTCCGCTATTTATAGTTATGAAAAATACAGGCTTTTCTGAACTGAAATATGTTTCCTTTTTGCATATATATCACCTAGATAAACTCATAGCATTTTAAAGTCTGGTTCCCCCAAAGAAACCAACCCACCGATTGTCTTAAATGCAAATGTTATTGATTGATTTGCTTTGGGTTTAACTAACATATGCAAATTAGATATAAGACCATGAAAACTATGTCAATCCATATATCAGCCTTTATTCTAGCCTTCTGACAGACAGGCTTTTCATAAGTCCTGCCCAGCTGTCATTCTATGCTCAATAATAATAATAGTAACCCTTATTTTATATAAAAAGGGCAAGCACCTGAGGAAAATGTGACTCGCAGCATTTGAACAGAAGCCTCATCATCTTCTCTTCTCTTGACTGATCTCTGTTAGTGCTAACATTGCTGGGGAAATAAGTGCAGATTAATTCAGTGATTTCTGTTCTGTTGGCTAAATTTCTTGTCTTATTAGGTTGTTTAAACATAAAAAAAATTTGTCCACTGTATGTGAGCACCCTTATGTGTTTTGCCGGTAGTTTCAGTTATTATGACAGCAATTTGATCGTCCTGATGGCAAAATGAATTGTTTAGGCATATATCCATTTCACTATGGTATGTAGCTATCCAACAGTTTGATTAAAGGATGACATACATTGTGTAAGAAAAGCACACTGAGATAGCAAGGTTTTAGACTGATTGTTTTTACTGCTGCATGTGATAAACTTCCATCATGTTCTTTTCAGAAAAACAAAGCCAAGGCAAGATTAAAAAGTAGCTGTTTTGGTGAAAAACATTTTGATCATGAGCCAGATTTGTTTTGAATGTTTTCCAAAATTCAGCCACAGCAATGTCTGACAGGTTTCATAGACCACCACACACCATACACTACATGCCCAAAAGTATGTGGACACCTGACCATCACATCTTTATGTGAGCCTTCCCCAAACTGTTGCCACAAATTTGAAAGCACACAATTGTCTAGAACTAAGATTTCCCTTCACTGAACTAAGGGGCCCAAACATGTTCCAGCATGCCAATGCCCCTGTGCACAAAGCTATGTCCGTAAAGACATGGTTTGCCAAGGTGGGTGTGGAAGAACTGGAGTGGCCTGCACACAGACCTGACCTCAACCCCACTGAACACTTTTGGTTTGAATTGAAATGCTGACTGCGCCCCAGGCCTCCTCGCCCAATATCAGTGCCTGACATCACTAATGCTCTTGTAGCTGAATGGGCGCATCCCCACAGCCTTGCTCCAAAATCTAGTGGAAAGCCTGCCTAGAAGTGTGGGGGTTATTATAACAACACATACAATTATAACAACAAATGAGGAACTAAATCTGGAATGAGATGTTCAAAAGGCACATGTGAGTGGGATTGGTTAGATGTCCACAAACATTTGGCCTTATATACCCTTAAAAGCAAGTAATATGTAATAGTGGTTCCTGACTATACTTTTTATGCTTTGTGCATGAGCTAATAGACATTACATTTGATTAAAAAGAAAATAATCAGTGTCAGTCTTCAGGTCACTGAAACATGTGCCTGTATTACATAGGATTCCTGTACAATCACTATGGAAATTTTAAAAAAAAAGGCAGATCCCTGAATGTCATTGTAACACATTCTGGTTTTGTATAGAGCACTGCAGGCATACAGGGCAACACTGAGAGAGACACACAACACTAAGTAACTGCTCTGAAAAGCATCTTTGTAACCTGCTGTCTTAAAGTAAAATATGTAAACTAATGTCAAAACTCAGAATACTACATCATGCCTGTTATTGCCAAGTATATATTTAATATTTAATGTTATAAGATATATTTTACCAAATTGGTAGGCTATTAAAAACACAGTGTCCCTAAATAGTTCTTTCACCAAGATCCTAAATTGGTTTCATAATATAGCTATGAGAATGAGTCCACCAAACCACTTAGAGACGTTATGTGTGCTTGTGAAATTTGGACATTAATGTCTTATTTTACTTGAATGGGATTATATTACAATTTATACATATAATTAATCTAATGTATGCAAAACACCTCATCTCTGACCCATATCTACATGATGCAGATATTCACAAAGCTTAAAATAAAACCTCTGGGAATTTGGTCACACTTACTCGGCCCTAAATCACATTGTACCTAGGGAGAAAGATTGCTTATCATGAGTTATGAGTGATTTTCATTGTTTGTTCAGCAAGGTCTACTTAGCTAAATTGGTAATTTAGATAAGCCGTTTATCTGAATTATAACTGTCCCCACTGCAGTTGACACAATAGAAACAATTAGAGAAAAATCGATTGGTTTGCAGTGGATGCAGTAGAATTTTAATTTTAGAGCCATGTATTGGTAAATGACCCAAACCTCACTATAATTCTAATAGTGTGTTTAAATATTAAGCCTAATTGTCATGGTTTAAGTATGTTTTACTGTGAAATGTCTGCTACATTGAAATAATTTGTAAACCATAACAAATCTTTTATAGTTCTAACATATTGTTTTAGGGTTTTTTTTTTTTTTTTTTTTTTGTATTTTTCTTTGTCTTTTTTAGAGATTGGGCTATTTTATCTTGCGTTGCTGACTGCATTAACATGTGCAAAGATTCAGCATTTTAACAAGGATGCAGTGCCGTTAATGGGAGCCACTACACAGTAGCCTATTCATAATGCTCAAGCCCATGTATAGAGTGAGTGATCAATGAGTGTATGAGGTAAAAGCCGGGACCATGAGGTGCCTTGCATCTAAAAGCCAGAATACAGAATACATCTAGATAAAAGGTTACGACAACACTAAACCTATGTTTTTGCTATATATTTGTCTAAGGTGTTCATTATACTCATCACTGTTTACAGACAGATGTAACTGTTATAGACATGCTGAATGATGAAAGCTTGGCAGATTATAGTTCAACCTACAGGGACAAAATAATGAGATTCTAAAGGAAATTTCTTTTCTTGCATTGCAACAATCTGTTGTCATATTAAGGACCTAGCTCTTAAATTAAGTTAAATTGAATTTAGAGTGCCCACACTGTGTAGGACTTGGTTGGAAGAATAACCAACACCTCATAGCAAGAGAACAAGGATTTCTTTAAACAGGAGAAGCTTGAGCAATATGTGTGTTTCTGTTTTATGAGAGACTTTATGTAGGAGTTAATGCAAGGATAAAGCTGCTGGCTAGGTGAGTTTACTGCTTATTACTGTTTAATATTTTTAGATTTTCTTTAACTTGAGCTCAGTTCTTAGCAAATGTCGTTAAATACTTGGCAGTGCATGTGAAGGATGTGTAGTTGGAGTTGTGATTGTGTCCTGTATCTAAGCTAGCTAGAGGCATCTGTCATGTTAGTTAAATAACAATGTGTTACTTGATCAAATTATGATGAACATGTTTTTGTGATGGTACTTTTACACTAAGCTTATTCTTTGTGATTTTATGTAATCTTGTTACTGATTTTATAGTTACATACATTTAAAACTAACTCTTGGTATTACTAGTTTGATATATTATTAGAGACTACAGTTGATTTAAAGATCTCAATAGCAGTAAAGCATTTGCTTAAGACTGGCAGGTCTTGATCATTGCGGTCTACCCATTTGATGTGATGTAGTTAACAATGCCAAATTAGTTACAAAGTTACAGAAAAACTAAAAATAGATTAAAAATACAGATACAACTGATTTTATCAGAGTAGACTCACATCTATCTATAGATGTTTACAAGCAATTCTTACAAATTTTTACAAAGCACCAGTGGCTAATTAGGCATCTAGGGTTTTGATTTCTGTGCAAGAACTTGCAGTAGTATTTTTGTTCCAGAAAGGGCAAAATTTCCAGTCTGCATTTCTATCAGCTTAAAGCTTTCACAAACGTCCACCGATGGAGTAGTTGATTAGACTCTGATTAGACAGGTCTTTGTTCCTGAACAGGCCTGTGACAATTGCCTTTTTTTGTTATGCTTTATTTCATTTATTCTGTGGCAACATGCCAAATCAATTAATTTCCAGATAATATAATTGAGACGGTCTATTTAGTTTATATAACAGTTCAGCAGTTCGTGCTAAACCATGTAGTCCTGAAATCATTAACAAGCATTCCTTGTCCATGACCAGATGGTAAGAAGTCAGAAAGAAAACACCAAACAGAAAAAACAATGTCACCTAAAACCTGAAAGAATTCGAATTTCAGGCAGGTTATACTTTGATTTCAGGCAGGTTAGACATGAATTATACTAAAATACATGAATAATTACCATAACAACATTTACATGTTACTAAGTTCAATTAATAATAATAATACTGTAGTGATACAAAAACAGGTTATTAAACAATAACTTATTAGTTAATTATTAATAGACATGACTTACTGTATTAAGTGGTGTTTATTAGCATACCATTACTATAAAGCGTTACCCATTTTTTAACTTTTTGAACATATTTTTCTAAATTATAACTAATGAATGCACCTGCTGTAACTATGACAGTCATCTCCTTGAGTTACCCACAGAGACGAGCACCAGTGTGTGCTAATATGGCATTATGCTCCTTAAGGTGGGAGCCTATTAAATGTTCTGGAAATATACTGTTTATAAATTGCAATGGGTTGTTTATAATATGACCAAGTGGATATGACTAAGATCCTTAAGGAATATCTCTTTTTAATCATCTGTAATGTAAGCAAAGTAATTCTGAAGCTGTGGGAGGTGAAACAAATTATTATTCAAAATTCCAGATTTCCAGCATAATAAGTTTGAGGGGTTTTGAACTTCACTCTGCAATGAGCTCATTTTTCCTTAATTTTTCTGACACTATCATTACTGTTGTGTTCTATCTGTTGCTTTTATCTAAGACATTTTAATCAGTCTTTCTTTCGTAAGGCCCACAATGAAATAACCAAATAAACAAATAAAGTCTGCTTTTGTTTCTCCAATGTAGAGTTGAGTAAGCTGAGTTGAGTTCTTGAGTAAGGCATGAGGAGTTTTTGTTGATAACAATTTGATGATTTAGAGCCCTTATTTTATTGGTATTCTTAAAGTTGCCTGTTTGAAATAGACTGGTAACTTCACTTAGAAGTATATCTTTATACTTCTAAAAACGTACAATATTACTGTAAGCTCTTTAAAAAGTTAATCAGTTTCAGGATCTCACTGGATGATTTATCTCCATAAATCTCTTTGCTTTTAAAGAGAAAGCCACCATACAGTGTCAACAATGTGATACGCTGTAGTATAGTGTAGGAATATAAAAATAGAAAGGAGAATCTGTAGTGCGATTCAAAGAAGAATTTTCTGATGTAACTGAAAAATGTAATGTTCAAATGTCGAAACGTCTAAAATGTCCAAATGTTCCATACAGTGGAGTCCATAAGTATTTGTACAGTGACACAATTTTCATAATTTTGCCTCTGTATACAACCACAATGAATTTGAAATGAATCAATCAAGACGTCATTGAAGTGTAGACTTTCAGCTTTAATTCAAGGGGTTTAACAAAAATATTGCATTAAGGAATTACAGCCATTTATTACATATTACCTGCATTTTCACAGGCTCAAAAGTAATTGGATAATTCACTGATAAGCAGCATCATGGCCAGGTGTGGCCTGTTTCTTCGTTATTTCATGACAGATTAAGGAGATCTGGATTTGATTCCAAGTGTTGAGTTTGCATGGTTCACGAGGTGTCGATGCAAGTGAAGGAGGCCATCATTAGGCTGAAAAAAAAAAAACAGATCTATCAGAGGGATAGCAGAAACTTTAGAAGTGGCCAAATCAACAATTTGGCCACACCTGGCCATGATGCTGCTTGTCAGTCAATGGTCCAATTCCTTTTGAGCCTGTGAAAATGGACCTACTATGTAAAAAATGTCTGTAGTTCCTAAACGGTTAATGCAATATTTTTGTTAAACCCCTTGAATTAAAGCCCAAAGTCTACAGTTCAATCACATCTTGATTGCTTCATTTCAAATCCACTGTGGTGGTGTACAGAGGCAAAATTACTGTGGTGTACGCTGTCCAAATACTTATGGACCCAACCATATATACCTGATCTGTGTTAAATTTAGAACTTTAAGAGGTTGAATTTTAATTCTTATAATGACACTACTTATGCATTTGTAATGTTTACAGTTAAAGCAATTTGGCATTAGTATCAGTTCAAAAGAAACATCTCAGGACTGTTCTCACTCTGAAAATACTTTAAAGCATTTAATCATTTTGTAAGAATGTCTGTGACATCAAATGTCTTGATGTGCATAGAAAAAAATAGATGATAGTCATATGAAATCTTTGGCTGCTTCAGCTAAGTCATTGAGAAGTGAACTATTAAAGACCTTTGGTTTGATAAATGCCAAGAATTTTTAGAATGTTAAGAATCTGTAAATGGGGAAACCGTATTGGGACAGTGAGCACACTAATTTCTCATAATAACTCCTGGTATATTAAGCTAAAAGATGCTTGCCAAAGAGTATTAACCTCAGTGTCAAAGCTCAAATTTACTACGTGGAGAAAAGATATGCCTGCAGAAATCGCACCCATTTCATGAATAAATGAGGATTTTCTCTTGACCTTTTTCCTGAGGGATAAGTGGTGAAGTATGGTGCCTCAGCAGGGACATGTAGTGCAGTCTGCCTAGCATGCACTAAGGAACTGATAGAAGTCTGATGAAAAGTAGACCTGGAATGAATAAATAATTATAATACAGGCATAGAAACACAGACACACAGAAATCAAGAAAGCGCTCAAGAAAAATTACTAAAGAAGAATTTTTTTTGTTATTCACCCTGATAACTTCGAGCAACAGTAAAATGTTTCCTTAATCACTCATTACACTTCTCAATATTGATTTCCTGTTCCAATGTGCCTACTTTACATAGTAGAGGCCAATTAATCCTGGGCCCTGACTCCGGCCCATGGAGAGACAGAGCCTGGCTAATGCGATTAATGGCACTGTAGTTTAGCTCTTGCAGCCAGATTTTTCTGGCTCAGAATGCCTTATCTACATCTGCAAAACCCCTCCAGCAACGTGCAAGTTAACGCAAGTTGCTTTGAAGCATGGAAATCTGAGATGTGATGCAAGTGGCAGCTATTTTTTTAATGCTGTAAAACACTAAGTGCTCTGCATAGATTTAATGATAGTAAGATTGGTACGGAATCAGGTTTGTGTAGAACCACTGAGCCCAGGTAAAGAAAAATTGTGGTGGGTCAAATTAAGTGATTTCCCACACTGTAGACAGTAATATTTTTCTCTGGAGCTGCTCTGATATGAAACTTTGATTTTTCCATTTATACCACAGCATTGTTGAATGCTTTATTCTGATTGGTCATAAGGTGTTGATTAATTTTCTGTAACATCATGGCTCTGACAGGCTCTTCTATTACATTACTGTTTCTATAGTAACAACTTGCATGGTGGACAATCCACCTAAAAACAGATTTTTTTTGTACTTAATAACAGTCAGAACTAAAGTTTTCTGAGCAGAGAAAGTCTTCAGGACAGAGGGCTTTGTGGTTTCTAACATGACAACATGAAAAGCTGCGTTTTTTGTATTCTTAAGTTTAAGATAGAGAAAAAAGACAGCCTGGTGAGGGAATTACTGTTTATATCTGTTAGACAATAAGTGATAACAGGAAATAACCTGTTTCATGGATGTTCAATGATATTAAATGTAACTAGAAACTAATTATTATTAAAATATAATATTTTAGTTAATAAAACTGTGCTTTGCTAAGATATGAGGTATAAAACACTTCAGGACATTCTGTAATAAGAAAATACTCAACTGGAATTGTAACAGCATCACACTACCCCATCAAGTATTATTTTCCTATAAAAGCACATCCCTGTGTTTTACAAAGCTATTTGTTTAACAGTGATTTATAGTACATTAAGTTTTGCTTTTTATGGTATCATATTTTGTGAAGTCAACAGAGCTCTGTTTTCAATATATAAGAGTGCTTACTCTATGATATAGGCATACAGTTTATGACTATATCACTCGATTATGACTATATTACTCTATATTCTATACATCGGAATAATTCTAGTATCTAATTGGCAAGTCGTGCAGGTTTGGTCTTTGTTTTAGCAGAATGTTTTCTTCAGCCAGGTGTCATCCTCCAGGTTATTAGCATACAAACTGCTAACCATCACTTTCTTACTCTCATTAACATCCAAGGGCATTTCCATCAATAAATCTCTCCAACTGTGCCCTCCTAGCCCAATTCAGCATCTGTACCACTCATACCAGCATCTTATAACTAAATGGTGGAAAAAGAAAAAAACATTCCATTAAGGAGGTGCACATGTGGCGTTTTGGAATTCCTTCTCTGCAGTTCTAAAAGGGTCAATTACAAGACGCACAGTGCCAAGCATAAACCAGATCACCATTAGCAGTCTGGCACCATCTGTTCTTGTTGCTGGGAGATAACATAGCTTAAATGGCATAAATTTAATGCCTGGTTTTTGAAGTGTTATTTTCTTGGCCATAAAATGTTATTGTGGGGGATGGATGGACACCAAGCCTGTTATGAAAAGTTAACCTACGCTATGTGGCAATATGACAGAAATTAAGAAAAACTGGAACAGAGGAAATGAAGGAATGATGTGTCAGTAAGTCTGGCACGTATTGGTACTCCAGAGAAGTGTGGACTTTTTCCAGCTACTGAACAGACATTTAGGTCTTCAGCTTACTGCCTTTGCTGTTAGAGCAAATACCTGATTAAACACTGGCTATGTCTTCCAGCCTGTAAAGAATCCTGCTGCATTGGCACCTAGTCATTCTGTTTAAAACTGAATTATCTCGTATGTTCTCATAGGAAAGGGGTCTGAAGTAGGGATGCATCAATATCATTATGAATAAATGTTTTTTGGTACTCGCTGATACAGATACCATTACTGATATCAAATTGAGTAACTTACTTTGAATTAATCAATCAGGACATCAAAGAAAATTTTATTTAGCTCTGTTTATGTTTATCCGGTTTACATAGCAGCCATGAAAAGTGCATGTTCATGCATCTTTATAATGCTAGCTAGTTGATTGTAAATGAAGCATATAGGCTAGCTAGATTAGTTACCTTGGTTCGAGTAGGGTTGCAGTGGAGAAGAGCAAGTTTTGTTTAACTTTGGAAAAGCACTTCTGTACAGCTATAGGTAAATTATGTTTTTCTGCAATGGAATCACTCATTGTCAGTGACCAACAGTGACATGCCTAGAGTTGTCTGCAGACATATTTCCTGCCTTGCTAGCATTTGCTGCAGTGCTGGTTGCTGATGTGTGCTGCTAGCAATGAACTCTTTGTGCAAAATATTTGTATTAAGTTACTGGGTATTGTAGGAAGATGCTGCAGTGGCTCCTCTTGATATTTTGATATCCTCTTGAGAGGACAGTTTGCAATCTGCTTTGCATACAATTTGAATCCTGAACTATGTCCAGATCGCTGTCATGTCACGTTGTTTGCTAATTAGCAAGGCAACATACACGAGGCTTACATCAGATTGCATCACATGGTATTAGATGGTATTGGAGCATCTTTTATGAGTAAGTTAGCATGGTATCAAAGCAGTACCAGTAGCAGCATTGATGCTTCCCTAATCTGAAAATTTGTGTTCCTAAATCTAATTATATTTGAAATCTAATTATATATGAAAAAAATCTCATCCTGGTATAGAATGTCCATAATTATCAGGGGGCAAAGTATATCAACAGCTATTCTGGGGAACACACATGCACTCCAGATAGCTTCTTTTCTGACCACTTTGCTTCTCATTCTGCCTAAGAGATAAGAAGTAATGAATTGGTTAAACTATTTGTTCATCAGCTTTGGAGACTGTGTGCAGTACTGGGCCTGAATACTAAGGAGCAACTCTTCTTTAGGCAGTAGGCAGGTCTCAGTTGCTTTCCCCAGCACCTCCCACCACTGCGGTAGAGCTGGACTTGATTCATTCAGAACCAAGCTAAAGAGTTCCAAGTGGGGTGGGTTACAGGATCAATACTATGATTAGCAAAAACCTTGTAGGTATTGTGGTGTTGGCAAGCTATCCTATAAGTACTGTAGCCTCTGGTGAGGTTTAATGTGCTAAATGTGGAGGACAGGACAGTCTCATAGGGGCTTGATAACTTAGACTAGTGGCTCCTTGTCAGTGACTGTTGTCTTTTGCGCCAGTGTCGCATTTGATGGTCTCACGATTCGCAAAGGACAGTTCAGAGGAAAATTATCTTTGATGTCCTCAATTATATAATAGTGCATTTAGGCAAAACCTGGCTAGTTCAAAGCCACAGAAACACACTAATGTTGGTCTCTCTTCTGTGGGAAAATAAGTTAATGCTGCAGAGTAAATCTTCAAATGACACATCAATGGTAAGCAATTTTGCCATTACATCATAAATCAGATGCTGAAGACTGAAAACCTTTTTGTTCTTAGAGATAAGATATGCATCATTATAGCTTCCCAAACTGATAAAAAACACTAATACAAAACACTGTGGTTTAAAGCCATCTTGAGTAAAGGCTTTGTAGCTATTATTATTCCTACTAACACAAATGTAGAAAGTGCATTGCGACAAAACTGTATGCAGAAAAACAGACAAGTCTACTAGTGATTAGGAGGAGATAATCCCCTTTAAAGACATGCTCAAGTCTTTACACTCATGCCCAACTCTGCTGCTCACTTCTGTCTCACTTGGACTGCTGCGACTGTGCAGAGCTGCTGGAATTCATTACTGTGTTCCATTACATGGCTGTGCAGCCCAGTAGCCAACCGAGGGAATGAGAGGGCCAATCAATACAGTCAGTATCTGCCTTTCCTAATCTTTGTCGCCTGTGTCACTGCCACTATCTGTAATAGATCTCTGGGATTATAGAAATTCTTAAGACACTGCACTGGGCACTCTAGACTCTCTAGGGCTAGGCTGCTGGTTGGGCACAGGGGCTGTATTTTTGAGTCTTGCCCAGACAGTGTGAGAAGAATGCTAGTAGGGTGTTAGGAGAAAAGAAGTGAAGATAGAGAGAGAGAGAGAGTGAGAGAGAGGTGAAGAGAGAAGAATGAAAGAAGAAGGATAAGCGCAGGATGGGGCAGGCAAGAGAGAGCACATGTAATTTCTCTAATCCTTGTGGCATTTATACTTTCACCAGCAGATAATGAAAATGAAAAATAGAAATAGGGAGAACTTCACAAGCTGCAGGTTTTAATCTGTTGCACGCTTAACTATTTTACTATTTTTACCTTGTGCATACAAGTGGATGAATGCAGTTATGTGTATATATACTGTTTATTTGCTATTTTATTTTACTTTATTTTATTTCATTTTATTTTATTTTGCCCTGCAATGAACTGGCTTCCCATCTGGGGTGAATACTCCCACTCTGCACCCAGTGTTACCCTACACAGTGTAATGTGGTTATTGAAGATGAATGAATTAATTAATTACTGTATTTATTTTTATTTGATAGATAGATAGATAGATAGATACCTTCATGTGGGTTTCCTTATCATGATGCTGGTCACAGGCATTTGGTGTGGGAGTGAATCAGGATAGCCTAAGCACAAAAGATACTGGTACTGATGAAAGAACTGGGTTGCAGAATAATATACATAATACAGCAGTCTTTACTGCTACTGTGAGGTTAAAGATACAGTATATTTGAAGTTTAAATTAATCTTAAAACATGGAGATCATACTGGGCATCGCACTGCAGAAAACAATTTAGACCTTCTGTAGTAACATAAATGATAGGTTTGTATTAATGTCATATTCTAAATCTTTATCATTTCTATAGTAACAGCTCATTGTATGGCAGACACTCTACATAAACTAAGGCTAACAAAACTGATTTTAAAAAAAGCATGTTATTTAACAAAGGAAAAGCATATAATTGTTTATGTGGAGAAGCATTCTATTATTGAGTCTAACTATAATTGGTTAAATATGTGTTGTTCAACAATAAATTTAAATTTTTAATATTTGGCAAATTGCTGTGATATAAGGGGAATAACACACTTCTGTCCACTTCTGCTGGAAATGGGAAAATAATGCACTTCAGGGCCATATCACGCCACCCCAGTGTGGATGATTATTCCAGTAGCAATTTATCCAGTTACTATTCTAATTGGTTCATTAAAACTGTTATTATTCATTGTTACTTGTAGCATCATATCAATTAGTCTTCTAATAAAAGTAATTCCAGTAAGTGTGGGACGAAAAAGATCATGAAAAAACATTTATCTACAGAACTTTTCCGTGCAGCAGTACCAGAACAATGGGCAAGACTGTCCAGATATTAGAGTTTTCCATCTCCTACTGTTTCTTGATGCCCAAACAGCTGATGTAATTATACTGCAGATTTACTATCAATTCACTGAAGAAAAAAAAAAAAAAAAAGGAAAAAAAACTGAGCCTAGATTTGCCTTTTGGACTCTTTATGACAGAAATACTGCATGTATCAGGAAAAAACTCTTTATGATACATGATAGTATTTCTGCAGAAATGGCCATAAGGAAAACATTAAGAGCAGAGAAAGTATAAATGCTACTATTTATACATGAAAAGGATTTTAGATTAGAGAAAAGCAAAGACTGGTGAAAAGTCAGTTTTCTGTTCTTTTTGTCAGTACTCTTGTAGTAAGTAATTTTATCCAAATAATATTTCAGTGAAAGTAATAAGCCGAAACATTAATAAATAAATTAGTCAATTAGAGGCAGTTAAAATGCAGAACAGGCTGTCTCTCTGAGGAGATTTTAAAACAGAATTGCAGAGTTAAGTAGTACACAATACTCTTGACTCCCTGTCTGCAATGTCGACATGAGCGAAACTCCTTCCTTTGCCTAAACCCACTGCAATTAACCCCACAACCTGCACTAGGTCAGTCACATAAGCAATAGTTCAAAAGTCCTTTCCATCATTTGCAGCTCTGATAGCATGAACATTTACAAGTCTTTTAAAAGCGTATTAAAAACATTACCATGGTAACTTTGATATGTTTTAGCTCATTGCATTCCGAATAGGCCTATAATAGAACTAAAAGCAAATTTAATCCAAAGCTTTAAACTGGTTGTAGGAAGAGAGAAGCAACATACATACAGTGAATGCACAGATTACATTGGGAAATGAGTTATCACTTTGATAGTCAGCATCATCCACCTGAAGTAAACACGAGTATCATCATTGTCTCTTCACTTGACTGATTTCTGTCCACTCTTACATCTGTGGGGAAATAATTATTGATTAATTTAGTAAGTTCCAATTTGTTGGCCAAATTCTTGCTTTTTAATGTCTTTTTATTAGGTCATTTAAACATTTTAAAACATTCTGTACAGCATGTATAAGCTCTCTACTCCATTTTGATGATGTTACTACACAGCAGACTTTTTAACAGCTGCAATCTGATCACAAACTGAATTGAGTAGGCTTATGTATGTTTTGCTACGACATTTAACCTTCCAAAAACATGATTAAATCATGAGAAAAGTACACTTAGCTAGCAAGGGTTTAGACATCTTTAGGCAGACTGACTGCATTTACTGCTGTTTGTTAAACTGGCTCCTTACACAGCATGATCTCCGCAGGCAGAAAGCCAAGGCAGGATTAGAAAGCAGCCTAAAAAAAGACCTTTCCGCATTGTTTTGGTAAAATATAAGCATGTTTTCTCAAAGTATATCATTTCGAGTCTAACCCAATTGTCATTTTTGGCTGTTTACCAGAATTCAGGTGATGCAATTTCCAATGGGTTTTCCCAGACCTCCAGATGTACAATAATGCCTATTCATTGCTGAACTCTGAATCAGAAAAGCACTCAAAAGCTCAGACAAACAAAAGGACAGAAAAACTGGTGACCGAGCATAGCACATAAAAGCTTCAGCAGAATAAACTAGATCTTTGCTAAGTCACTAATATCATGCCTGACTTTAATTTAAAATCTTCCAAAATGTCCAATATGTCTCCACATTGTAGTCAGAAATTGTGCTTTAAACATGCAACAGATGCCAAGATCCTGCCTCCCATGTTAACAAAACGCACAGGTGTGACTTGACTAAAGCATCCTGAGCAGATGACTAATTATGGGCAGATCGTTAGCAGATGTTGTTGACATGGTTGCGTGGCAAACTGACAGGGCCCTGACATGTCTTGGGTCAGTGACAGAGACAGGAGGCAGGAGAGGAAGGGAAAAAAAACTGACACACTTTTTTCCCTTCTTCTTTTGGATCACCTGCTAGAATGGCTTCTTTGCTGTCGTGGCACAATATGACTATCTGCACCCATGCAGCTGTCGAAATTCATTCACCACGGCTGGCAGCTGCCTAGGTGCCCGCAGGGCATCACACTTGGATGGATTTTGCAGGGGAAGCACTCATGTGAACCAGGATCCGCTAGCAACATGCCACAACAAAATGAAGTGTGTGTATGTGTTTATACATCTTTCTTGTTGTGGCAAAAACTGTTGCATGGTTTACTACTGTGGGATAAACTTCATGAACTTAAACACACTATGCCATGAAAAAGTTTCCCCTTCCTCATTCCTCATTTCTTCATTTTTTGCCTATTTGTCAACCTTAATTGTGTCAGATTTTTAAACAAGATTTCATATGACAAAGACAACCTGAGTAAACACAAAATACAGCTTTTACATGATCTTTTCATTAATTGAAGGAAAAAGGATATCCAATACCAATCAACCAAATTTAATTGATAATTGGGTTCTAAAAGATCTCAAGAAGAAGCACACTATGCTGCAATCAAAAGAAAGTTTGGAAGAGATGAGGAAGAAACTTATTGAAATATATATTGAAATATATTGAAAACATAAGGGTTACAGAGCCATTTCTAAGGCCAGTGAACCACAGTGAGAGCCACTATCTCCAAATGGAGAAAACCTGGAACAGTGGTGAATCCTTCCAGAAGTGCCCAGCCTACTAAAATCCCTCCAAAAGTGCATCAGTGACTCATCCTTGAAGTCACAAAAGAACCTAGATGAACATCTAAGGAACCTCAAGCCTCAGTTGCCTTGGCAATCATGATTCCACCATTAGAAAGAGACTGGCAAAAATGGCATCCATGGGAGAGTTGCAGGGCAAAAAAACACCGCTAACCAAGAGAAACATAAAAACTTGTCTCACATTTGCCAAAAACACCTTCATGACCCCAAGTCATTTAGGATAATGTCCTGTGGACTGATGAGTTGAAAAGTGGAACTTTTTGAAAAACATGGATCCTGTTACATCTGGCATAAAGCTAACACTGCACACTTCCACAAAACTCCATACCAACAGTCAAACATGGTGGTGGTGGTGTGATGGTGTGGGGATGCTTTGCTGTCTCAGGGCCTAGGCAATTTACGATGATTGACAGAACCATAAATTCTGCTCTCTACCAGAAAATCCCGAACCTGAATGTCCAGTCATTAGTCCATGATCTGAAGCTCAAGCGCAGTTGGGTTATACAGCCAACAACAATCAGCAAACAGCAATCCAAAGCACAGAAGCAAGTCCACATCTGATTGGCTCACAAGAAGCAAAATTAAGGTTTCGGAGTAGCCTAAATAAAGTCCTGATTTAAACCCTGTTGAGATGCTGTGGCAGGAGCTCCTGCTCAAAAGCCCTCCAGTGTGTCTGAATTAAAGCAATTCTGCAAAAAAAAAAAAAAAGAGTGAACCACAGTGATGTGAAAGACTAATCTCCAGTTATTGGAAGCATTTGGTTGCAGTTGTTGCTGCTAAGGGTGACACAAACAATTATCATGTTTAGGGAAAATTACTTTTTCACATGGGTGATATAGGTGTTGCAAAACCTTTTTCATCCAATAAATGAAATGATCATTTAAAAAAAGCATTTTATGTTTCCTCATGTTCTCCTTGACTTTTGTTTTTTGAAATTTTGTTTGATGATCTGAAACTATTTGATGTGAAAAATATGCAAAAGGAGTAGAGAAAATCAGAAAGGGGCCAACAAGACTTTTAGTTTATTAGATATTATTACAAGAAATAAAATGGTCAAATAGATATTAAAATATTAAAATGTTATAATTAATATTAATAAAATGCATCAGTTCAAAAGTTTTCCCTTTGTGAATGTGATATAAATATCCTCTAATAGCTTATATGCCTATACTTTGCCATTATAACTGCTTTCATTTTCTTTGTGTATCCTCTGAGCAGCTTTAGGATATTTTCAGTTTTAATATTTGCACCCCCACCCCCGCATGTTCTTCTCTCCACATATGATTTAATTCTGCCAGTTTTTTGTTATGTATCTGTTATAACTCAGTTTTGCCCAGACCTCATTCAAAGAAGGAAATATGACATGTATAAGATCTGAGTGTCATGGCAAAACTGAATTTGTTTTTTGATTGTTTGCTAACTATTTTTTTCTTCTGATTTTGTTTTATGTTTGGGGTTGTTATCTTGTTCCAGGATACACCAACATTTTATAACACCTTATAAATCTTTTTATTGTAGTTAAATTGTAAAATGGTTAAAATTGTAATTTTTTTCACCCAGATGTCAAACAGCAAAAGTCTAATGGCAAACATCAACATGGGGTTAATGTTTAAATAAAATGAGACTGATGGTTGAATCACAGTGACAAGCATCAAATAGATTACACAGCAATATGTAATAGCTGGCTGCTGAGCATTCCTGATGACTTGAAGTGAAATTCACAGAAGGAAAACAAATATTTATTTCTGCTTCTTTCAACTTGATTCTCTCATACTGCTTCTCTTTGTGCCATCACAGGATGAAATAATCACCTAATGCCATCCTGTCTACTCACCATCGCATTAGTCTTGTTATAAACAGTGCTATTGACAGAGCCATTTTTAATGAAAGCTAACGAAAAGGGGAAGCGAGGTGGCAGTAATTGTTCTAATTGGGAGCGGATCGATGGCCGCGCACAAATCATGCAGCCACCCAGGCAAACAAAAAGCAGCCTGTCAGGGATCGCTCACACTCTGTGCACAAACAGCCATTCAACACAGCTGGCACGTTGCAGAGCTGACCAAGGTGGCACACCATGATTTCTAGCCCTCTTTTCAAGCTGGTTGGCAATTCTATAATAATACAGAGCATGACTGTTCCATCACACAGGGACCCTGCTTTGGAAGATCAATTTGTTAGTGGCGGGATCTGCTATTCAGACCACTTTGAATAGTGTCATCAATACTCTTTTTTTTTTTTTTTTTTTTTTTTTTAAGAATTGCAGAAATACATTTATGTAATGGATGTGCTTCTGCAATTTTTTTTTAAACTCTTTGTCATCCAGGTTTGTGGATTTGTCTGGAACTAAAATTGGCTATTTATTATTAAAAGTCCTGAAGTTTTGATCATCAAAGAAAAAATGTACACTTGCTATAAATGTGAGCAGTGGATTAGGTCTCATTAGTCTCAGTTTCTTGGATTCATTTCAGTAATTTTTATGCACCCGCCAAGCATGTTGCCTATTCTGTAAAGCGCATATGGTGCAGTATTAAAAATGTTGAATTAAATCCAAATTTATGGAGCCCTTCTCGGCCCACTGCAGCAAAACAACTTAATGTCACACTCTAATCCAGTTGCAGGTGTTCACAAAGTGAGCTTCAATTACATAAAATTGGGTTTCACAGATTTATTCAAATTTGTTTAGCATCACTCCAGGTAAATACGCTTACCTGTGCAGGAAAACACAGCTAAGATTTTATTTCAATGTCAAGAGAGGGGCGTTGGTGTAATGTACAAAATAAATTTATGTTTAATATAGCTCAGTAAATCAGTGAGGAGCTAAATCACATTTGGGCACATATTTTTCAATGCCCACATCAACATTCTGATAAAACATGACATGAGGACCACAAGGGGTAAAGCAGGCATCTCTGGTGAGTTGAAGAAAGCAATTAGTTGTTCTTTTCCTGAGCTACTTTGAATTACTAGGATATGAGTGTCTGCTTCTGTATTAGATCCCAGTTAACTGCTCTGTTTTAACATATTTGAATGTCATGCATATAAAAAAAACTTAGGTATTCAGATAAAAACTGCTCTCCACTTCATCTTTGTGTATTGTGTGTATGGAGAAATCTATGTTCCCTTTTATTTTTACTGTGTGTATCCAGTATATGTAAATAAATAGCCATTTAAAAACTGAGATTCCACTGTGGCCAAGATGCACTTGCAGGTTATTTACATGTTTTAAATGCTTGACAGTATATTTACATTTATATTTTCACATTTTTTTTTATTCATTTAGCAGATGTTTTTAATCTAAGATGCACAATTTAACAATTTAAAGGCTTGCTCAAGTGACATCTGGCAGTCCTGATATATGAAGCTGATTTGAAGTTTGATATAGCAAAGTAAAAAGACATACTTATATTAAAATAATAACAGAGATCATACACGGGATATCAATCAGAAATAAAATGGTTCAGAACTCACAACAATAGAACAGCCAGGCTTCACACTTGGCCTAATGTCCATGTGCTTTATATAACATATATAGTATACTACAAACAAGAAATGGTTATGAGAAAAAAGGAAGTCTTACCAGAATTCAGAAATTTCTCTGACAACCATGACAAATACAAGGAGAAACATTTAAGCAATATTTTGGTGTAAAACGTTTCCCATGCTCTCACTAGCCACTTTAATAGGAATGCCTGTGCCCGTGCTCAATCATGCAATTATCCAATTCAACAAGTCATGTGGCAGCAGAGCAATGCATAAAATCATGCAGATACAGGTCAAGAGCTTCAGTTAATGTTCACATCAAACATCAGAATGAGTTCTCAGTGATATTGAAGCATCTCAGAACACACAACACATTGAACCTTGAGGCAGATAGGCTACAACAGCAGAAAACCACATCAGGTTCCAGTCTTGTCAGTCAAGAACAGGAATTTGAGGCTACATTGGGCACAGGCTAACCGAATATTTTTCAGATGATGTTACAATCTTCAACTGTACAGATTTGGTGAACCTGTGCCCATTGTAGCTTCAATTTTGGCTGACAGGTGTACCAGTGTTCCTATTCCTATTATGGCCGATGGGTGTATAGTGTGTGTGTGTGTGTGTGTGTGTGTGTGTGTGTGTGTGTGTGTGTGTGTGTGTGTGTGTGTGTGTGTAATTCCAAGATCTCTGTATTATGACTGCACATTTTTGAATATCATTCCATTGAATAAGTAATAAGGTTACTAGACACAGTGGTGGTAAAACATCCATCATGCAAGCTATTGTTATTCTAAACACTAAACAATATTGCCATATACCTAAGGTAGATTTTAATAGAAAGGCTTTAAACATGAATAACATCATTTTTCATCAACACATTATTCATTGTTGTGTACAAGATGACAAGATGTTGCAGCATTCATGTGTCATATAAATTACATTACATGCTGATAACACTGTGGAGTTGATTTCCTGTGGATCTTATCTTTCCAAGTGACTAGTCAAGCGTCTCTATATTGCACATAGCTCTTATACTCCAATGCACTACTCAGGAGAACCCAAAAAAAAAAATCAAGACCACGCAAAGATTAACAATTAAGATTAACTCCCACTGACAGGAATTAATCACTTGTTACAGCAAAATGTTTTTTTGTGTGTGTGTGTGTGTGTGTGAACATATCAAACAGAGCTGTGATTGATTCCGTACTTAATTATAACAGTTTCTTTGCAATGTTGATTTCCAAACTTTGCCCTTCCCCATTAAAAATAAAAGGGAAAACTCGTTAATAGAGTATTCTTGAATTTAAAAATTAAGAATTCTTAACAAGCACGTTAAGTTGGAATTTTCAGTCAGAGGTAAGTTGGATGAGTAGAATGAGTGCCAAGGACAAGCGTGTTACAAAAATACAATAGTGTTTGATTGCTCCACCATCCCTAAAAGATGGGTTACAAGATAGCAAGTTGAGGTTAAATCTGCACAACAGCGAAAGAGGATTTAAACTATCAACCTCCCCAAAGAGATAATTCTATACACCAGAGAAAGACAGAGAGCTAGAGAGAGAGAGAGAGAGATAATAAGTGAGAGTCAACTTGGTGTCAGTTATCAGTTCTTTATTTACTATAGGTGGTATTATATCTTTCAGAAATACTTTACTTAAGGGCAGGGTTCATACATGATGCTTTCATAAGCTAGTTATCAAATGGCATAAACCTACAATATATTAATATTTATATAATCCTCTCACAGGCATCAGCTGTCAAAAATGTTCATTTTGTCAGTTAAACACCTGAGTCAAACGACATAGATGTTATCTAATCCCAGGTGTTTAACTGACATTAACTGACATTCCTGACAGTTGATACTGACATAAGATGTTATGACACTTTCCAGCTGGACCTACCGTGTGACACTAACTTCGTAGCTCAGTTTGCTTCTGGTATGTCCGAGTCACAGAATGATGATTTGGCATGTGAGCCTGCCAAGGGAAGTTAACTGGAAAGATGTTCTGCCATGTCTCCTAAACTTGGCATTTCATGGTAACATTAACATGAAAAGCCTGCTGTATAAGACTATTACTTGGGTGAAGGCTTTGACAGTGACATGCACTGCACATGCACTGTTAAAACAAAGACGTTTATTTTCTCTGGCAGTAAGTAGTGTGTGTTTCATTTTACTATTTTTAAAATTTGTATTAAACTTGTGGCAAATTTTGACCTTAAATTAGAGTGAATTTGTATGCGTTTGTATGTGAGAGTCTGAGAGGGAGTGAAGACTTTTGGATGTTCTCTCTCGTTCAATTTTCCAGTTAACCTCACATGATATGATCAAATGTCACATCATCCCTACTGTGTAACTCTGACACAAAGTGTTACAAAGTCAGGTACAAATGACAACAGCCCTAAAACAAACTTATGCCAGTGAAACTCTATCACTTGATTTAAGTGTGACATCAAATTGATAAAAGCAGTCTTTATGACAGCTGAATCTTATTGGTATAAACCTTTTATGACCATATATGTAGTTTTGTCAGTTGTCAAGAAAGGCTTATGTAGGTGACATGTAGCCTTAAACACAACACACAAAGCTGCTGGATATAAGATTTTGTAATGTTGCCCCCTCTGGTAGAAAAATATTTCTGCAAGCTACATGTGGAAGAACATTTCGTAACATAGATTATGTTTGGCTCCTCACCACTGTGTGCATTAATCCCCCATCTGTAAGTGGCAACTAATAATCTACTGCCAAACTATTTGGTACAGTGGTATGAAGTTTGGGATACAGCCCAATCAGTTGCGAGGACATAATTGTCTGCTGCATTTTCTCAGTATAACAGAAGCTTTATGTCAATAAAAAACTTTACTGTGCACATCACAGGGGCGGATCAACTGGGGTGGCATGGGGGCAGCTGCCACCCTAAGAAAAAGCCTTACCAAGCATTTGGTATCCCAATGTAAGTATAACATAGTTGATGGTGACATTATGTAAGAGTTTATTCATTTCAAACTGCATCAATTCTAGATTAGCATGGAAATTAGGGTTTCGGGCACCTCAGGTTGAAAATTGGTTCCATATATTTGTTTTGAGACTTTTGCTATGTTAATTACACCTACGCGTTTAGGTCCAAGCTGTTGGTCCAAGCCAAGGTTTCAGAAGGCAAAGACAACCTTTATACACAATGAAATATAATGTAATATAAATGTAATAGTTTACCTACTTATTGTAAAGGTAATTGTTGGACTAGGCTATATAATACCATTGCTTTTGTATTGCTTTTAAAATGGTGCTTGGTGTCGACTGTGTTTTCATTACTAGCTAGCTAGCAACCAGCTACTGATAGCTAGCAAGTAAACAGCAAGATTGTGGACACTATGGGCTAAGTTAGCTAGCTAGCATAGCAATGCACATTTCTAATGTGATAAATTTAGCTAAAATATTCTGTAAATGTATAGCAAATTCAAAGTGATATAATAAATTGATTTGTTCTCACTTAGGAAATGAAGCAGTTTTAGTGTATGTTTAGCAAGCTAGCTCATTTAGTGAGCTAAATGTAACTCAGTGTATGCCTATAGAAAGCCATCTGGTTAGCTAGCAAGTTTGTAGTGACCTAGTTAGGACAGTTTGGACTATATTATATTGGGTCTTTTAACTGCATTCATGTACACACACTCGATGGCTCTTGCAGGACAGTATTATGAAGAGAAAGGGTGACATGAGTTTTTTTTTTTTGTTTGTTTTTTTTGTTTTTTTAAACCAAAGAGGATACATGGTAAGGAGGATAATATAGCAGGAATTGGTGACAGCGAGAGTACAAGTAAGGAGATGAAGAGGTAGAAGAAAGAGAGCAAGAAAGAGATATAGAAATGGACAACAAAGAGCTAAAAGGAAGTGAAGAGGTGGACGACCGAGAGCTTAGAGAGCTCAGGCATTGAAAGGGCTCCAAGAGAGCTTGAGTCACCAGTATCAAGTGCATCAGGTGCCCATGGTATGTTCAGTTCTTTACCTATTCATTAATATTCTACATAAGAATAAGATACACTGTAAACCCTAATGTTGTCTTAAAAAATCAAGTAATTCAATTCTATTCAATTTCAATTCCATTCACATTTATTTGTGTAGCGCTTTTAACAATGGACATTGTCACAAACCGGCTTTAAAGAAATGTATAAATTCGGAATATAAATTTTAAATTTATGAATTTATCCCTGATGAGCAAGCCAGAGGCGATGGTGGCAAGGAAAAGCTCCCTGAGGCAACTTGAAAAAGAAACCTTGAGAGGAATCAGACTCAAAAAGGAACCTATTGCCTTCTGGGTGACACCAGATTATGTACATTACAGTATATAGTTGTAGAAGAGTAAAGACAAACAGTCCTGGGATAAGCACAGGACAGACAGACTTTATGATTACAGTAGCAGCTCTTATGTACAAATCTACAGTATCCAGGTGAGATTATCCACTGAAGCAAGGGTGAGACTTGGACATAAACTGTTTTTTTGGAAGTGCAAATCTTTAGGCATTCTACGACCATCCACAGCAGCAGAAGGTGAGTCACAAGTGCAGAATCTCCAAGCAGAAGCAGAGCAACAGGATGAATCAGGCAGGGAGGGCAAATGGATCAACAGCGGTAGAAGGGTGTCAAGTTCTGTCAGGATTTACCCACATACATATTGAAGTAACTTTTGAACTTAACACTGAATATGACCCTGTAGCTTTAACCAAAGTGTTAGTGACTTTTCAACAGACTGGCTGAATGTAATACAGTAGAAGAAACTGATATTGTGGGTTATTTAACACAATATCAGATCTGATCTAAGAGAAGGAATCTCACAAAAATGCTGGTCACACAGTAAATATTAAAATATGATTTTCAATTTCCTTTCAGTACACTTGGAGCTAGTTATAATAATGTTTCTGACATGAATATAATTAAAATAATTTCTGATAGCAAATGAGCATATGATATCAATAATCTTTTTCACCATTAGAAATAATGCTGATTCTCTCCTTAAAATCAATCATATCATTTATATGACAATAGTGGAATCATGGGTTTGTACAGTGTGTCATTTTTCTTCTTTTGTATATTACAGATATGTCAGAATTTATTTTTTTTTAAAGGCAGTGGATGTGGTCTTTCATAGTTGATTTGATAATGTAAGATCCAATTAAATCTCCTCTGCCTTTTAATTAAAACTTAAGGTGTCGCATTACAAATTCACTTCCCTGCTGCAGTCTCCTAAACCTCATTGGAATAAGTGCCACTTATTGCCACTGTTGTTATTTGCCACTTGGCCAAATTTTACTGTTTTGCATTGTTATACGACATATGTATGCTATGTGTGGCATATACACTCACTGAGCTCATTATTAGGAGCACTATACTAATACTGGGTAGGGCCTCCCTTTGTTCTCAAAACAGCTTCAATTTTTTGTGGCATGGATTCCACAAGATGTAAACATTCCTTTGAGATTCTGGTCCATGTTGACATGATTGCATCACACAATTCCTGCAGATTTTTCAGGAGCACTTTCATGATACAAATCCCATTCTGTTGGATTCAGACCCAGTGACTGGGAAGCCCACTGAGGAACACTGAACTCATTGTCATGTTCATGAAACCAGTTTGAGAAGACTTCGCTTGTGACATGGTGCATTATCATGCCGGATGTAGCCATTAGAAGATGGGTAAATTGTGGCCATTAAGGGGTGCGCATGGTCAACAACAATACTCAAATAGTCTGTGGCATTCAAGCGATGACTGATTGGTATTTAACGGGCCCAAAGTGTGCCAAGAAAATATTCCCCACACCTTTACACCACCACCACCAGCCTGGACTGTTGACTCAAGGGAGGTTGGGTCCATGGATTTATGCTATCAAGATTCATCAGACTAGGTTACGTTTTTGCAGTCTTCAGCTGTCCAGCTTTGGTGAGCCTGTGCCCACTGCAGCTTCAGCTTTCTGTTCTTGGCTGACAGGCGTGGAATGCGACATGGTCTTCTGCTGTTGTAGCCCATCTGCCTCAAGGTTTGAGGAGTTGTGCGTTCTGAGATGCTTTTCTGCTCACCACAATTGTACAGAGTGGTTATCTGAGTTACTGTAGCCTTTCTGTCAACTCAAACAGTCTGGCCATTTTCTATTGATCTCTCTCATCAGCAAGGCGTTTCTGTCTGCAGAACTGCCGCTCACTGGATGTTTTTCTTTATTGCACCATTCTGAGTAAACTCTAGAGACTGTAGTGCGTGAAAATCCCAGGAGATCAGCAATTATAGAAATACTCAAATCAGCATGTTTGGCACCAACACTCATGCCACAGTCAAAATCAGTGAGATCATATTTTTTCCATATTCTGATAGTTGATGTGAAAATTACCTGAAGCTGCTGGCCCATATCTGCATGATTTTATGCATTGTTGTGCTGCCATGTGATTTGGCTGATTAGATAATTGCACAAATGAGTAGGCATACAGGTGTTCCTAATAAAGTGTTTGGTGAGTATATGTTGCATGCTCCTGCTCTGACATCCCAAGTGAAACATTTCTATAGTCTATACATTATAAAATAGTCTATAAACCTATACAATAAAGGTGAATGAATAACTGCAGGTTCTTGTTCTGATAACTTGTAAAAATGTGTCTCATAAAAAATTGAAAAACTCAATTCTTATATTTGTTGTACTGAGTGAATGCTCTGATTTATCAATATTGTTTTATGAGAATATTTTGTCCAGCAGCACCAAGGCACGGCCAGAGAAAGTAAGTTCTACCTACACAGTAAACAAGATGGCTATATACAAATGCAGCCACTGCTTATCATACACAGTATCTGAAATTCCAGGATATTTACAGCAGCCCCTCACCAAGTAAAGCTTTTGGAGCGATAAAAGCTACAACTGCATCAATTTCCTTCAAGTCAGTGGGGGTCATGTACAGGATGTGGATGTGATAATGCAGTACTAGACAGAGAGTTTATTATATTGCCTTGTTTTTCAAAAGGGAAAGAAAGGTATTGATGTTTGAATTTTAAAATTTATTCCACCAAAAAAATTGTCTCAGCAGGTGCTACATCCACAGGCCAAAGAGCATCTGATATTTTTTGTATATTTTTTTGGACACAAGCTTTAGGATCTAAAGGGTTGCAATCTTACTAGCTGTCCTTGTTCTGGTCGTCAGTGGAAAAATTAACTTTTTAACACTGCGACAATGAGCTTTTCAGGGCAAGATATAGTCACTGGACTGAAAAAGTTTACAGAAGCCCATCTTTTTATGTGTGAAGCCTTTAGTGGGGATTAAACCAGATAATCTCATGTGTTTTCAATATATGGGAACAGGTCTGTGGTGGACATCTGCCATGTCAGTTAAATTGCCCCTTTCTTCTCTATCTGTGCTTTATGTTCAACTGATGACAAATACCTGATTTTCTAGTGAATGCTAGACGTCTGTCTTGTGAGACTAAACCAAGATTTACATGGCATGGAAAACAAATGAAACATTTTTCTAAGTACATTAGTACATACGTCTATGGCCTCACTGAGTCACTTGTGCACATAGTTACAGAAAGTGCAAATGTGTGCAAGGAAATGTAAACCTTTTTTTTGTTCTGCTTCTAACTGCACTATATTGGATGAGGTTCCTTCACCTATTCCTTTCAGCAGACCAGAGAATAGAAAGGCTATATCCTTACCAGGATATACAATAAAGGTCCAATAGTATACTTTTACATAAGATTAGATATTTTATGCATTTCTGCAGTGGCAGCTCTATGTAGGCCAGGAAATGACAAAACATGCTGAGCCAGAAATGCTGTTGTGCTGAGGTTCATGGTTCTGCCATTGCCCTTAAGTGGTGCATTGAGACATGCTCACAACATCAGAGACAGTACAGATCTGTATCCACAGGACATGACCTCATCTCCCTTTTCTAGTAAGTCATCTTTCTCCAATGCAGTCAGAAAGGTCAGCAACACACTGACTATTTTTTTTAATCCCACTGGGGTGTGTTAGCAGCCGTCCAGTGATTCCCAGGGTAGTAAGATTAAGACGCGTATAAAACTACCAAGTGAAAAACCAGTTGTTAACATTGTAACTCGTTGCAAAACATGATATTTAACAAAGAAGGTGGATTGAAGCTATAAAGTACTTAAATAAGAAATACAAAGGATTTTTAGACCAGTGTTTGAGTGACTTACATTTTTTATGTTTTCTTTAGAAGCAACCAGTTGAACAATTAAGCCTTTCTTGACAGCAAACATCTTCTCCATTAAAAATATATTTAATCCACAGTTTATTAACTACTAATATTAAACAGTGCATGCATAATCAAGATGGGCACCACTGTGTTCTATAGAATTATATAATGGATGGTCACAATATTGAACTGGAGGGATAAAAATTTGTCTCAGAAAGAGTTAACTGTTATGAAACCATTGTGATTGAGCCTCATAGCATGCAGTTTCATCATAAGCATAAAACTATTACACATACACATAGGAAAACACTCTTTGAAAGATGGAGCCAAATAGCAGCACCATTCGTGATTGCTTTTTTAAAGCCAAGGGATTTAAGTTTCTTCTGAATAAGATGCAATAATAACATGTAAGTTATATAGTAACATGTATAACTTACTACAAGTGCAATAGTACATAAATGTTTTATTGTAGGATTACAGTAAAAAATAATGTGTTTTTTAATCATTAACTGTTGTAATTTATATTCTTAAATTTAAATGTTACACTCCTACATTCTTTGCACTATATATGCACATCTGCTAGAACCAAAGAAATCACTTATATTACATCAGTAAGTCACTTCTATTATGACATTCAAAATCAACCTTCAAAAAACAAATTTGTAATAATCAAATTTATCATGTAATGCTATTGTGTCGTGGTGATTAAGGTTAGATAAACAAGAATAAAATCTGTGGCATCTTCTAAGGAAGCTAGGCCATCCAGCAAAACATTATTAAAGAAGCCTGCTACAACTTTCAGTTGCCCAAAATGTGTAACAATAGAATTTTAATGTACTATATAATTATTCATTATCTAATCTCTATTGTATCAGGCCTGCTAGATATACAAACTTGAAATTACTCATAGTTAAGACAGTGGCAACTTCTAAGCCTATTACAACTTTCAGTTGTTCAATGATAGAATTCTAATGTACATTTATTGGTAATGCTTCACATTACCATGAGTGTAATATTCCATTGTAATACTGGTGTAACTGTGATGTACATAGGCATGAATATAAGGTCGCTGCAATGTAATAAAAATTAAAATAATGATAAAGTACATTATCTAGACATGGTGAAGGATATATTAAACAGAAAAAAAAAATCTTGTAATGAAAAAATATAAAATGCTTCTTTTTGTATATCAAGTGTCATCAGGAATTATGCAGTATCCAATATTATTAAACTGTCCCTATATTTATCCTCTCCAATAGACTTCTTATATTGACATTAATTCACTTCGATAGCAAAGGTACTACCAAAAATATGGTTTATATTTTATTCACTTCACAAGTGAACACACGGTGGAATTCATGGGTGTAGTTACATGCACGTAACTACATGCTGCAATTAGCTTTATTTCCATATGTAATACATTGCAACATCACTTTATTCATGCTTTGGTACATTGTAGGTACAGTGGAATATAGTGCAATAAAAATTTATTCATGATCTAATCTCTGCTCTGTCACATTTGTTACAGATTCAGTCATATGATTACTTAAGTAATTGCAATGTACACCCATTCCAAGAGAGTGCGTTTTTTTTTTTGTTGTTTTTTTGTTTTTTTTATTTTAATTTATTATTTATTTATTTTTTTTTGGCATATGGATAGCCAAAGTGATCACTAGAGGATACAATGCTAGCAGAGATCTGAGCAGTTAAGGGGTAAAAGACTTTACATAAGGGCTCAGCTGTGGCTCTTTGGGAATCCTTGGATTTGAACTGACAATCTTCTAATCACTAGCTCAAAACATTAAGCAGTGAGCTACCACTGCCCCAATCCTATTCAACCACTCATTTTAGTGCACTCATTTCAGTGCACTCCCATTAATGAGCGTACAGTCCTTTCTTTTGTTTTGTTGACATTGGATGTGTTTCTATATATGCTTTGCTGTAAGAAGTTTTGCTTCCTCACTAGTCATAGCCACTTGACTATCTTGTTGTAGTTAGCACATTAGCACATGAACTAACTACACCAAAATAATGTATACAAAATTCTGTTATCATCCAACTCCCATCAAGCAGTCTGCAGTAAATTCAGCACGATGTGCATCGTTTACCTGGGGAAGGGATGGCACCAGCATGCACTATGGGAAGAAGGCAAGCTGGCGGAGGCAGTGTGATACTCTGGGCAATGTTCTGCTGGGAAACTTTGGGTCCTGGTGGATGTGGATGCTATTTTGACACATAACACCCACCTAAACATTGTTGCAGACCAGGTACACCCCTTCATGGCAACAGTATTCCCTAATGGAAGTGACCTCTTTTGGCAGGATAATCCGACCTGCCACACTAAAAAAATATTGTTCAGGAATGGTTCGAGAAACATGACAGAGTTCAAGGTGTTGACTTGGCCTCCAAATTCCCCAGATCTCAATCCAATCGAACATCTGTGGGGTGTGCTGGCCATGAGGTCCGATCCATGGAGGCCCCACCTTGCAACTTACAGGACTTAAAGGATCTGCTATTAACGTCTTTGTGCCAGATACCACAGCACACCTTCAGGGATCTAGTGGATTCCATGCCTCGGCGGCTCAGGGCTGTTTTGGCAGCAAAAGGGGGACCAACACAATATTAGGCAGGTGGTCATAATGTTATGGCTGATTGGTGTATAGTGCAGGACACATATGACCTGCACTATCTATATATTATCTAATATTACTACTATTATCATTTTAGCAGTTGCAGTTGCAGTTGCATTTGCAGTTAAAGGAATCCTGATAGTTGGGGGGGTCAGCACCCCCACTTCCTGTGTCCTTAGTTGTGTATACTTTCTACAACTTTCTCAAAGTACCATGAATGTGTTGTTATTTAAAATAAATAAATAACTTGCAAGGTAAGGATACAGTAAAAAAAAAAAAATCACAATAACAGTCTCAATCTCTCAACCCATAATCATAATTGAGGGTTGTTCTCTCTTCTCTTTTTCATGTAGAGACAAAGTCACATAAAACCTCTAATCACGGCATTAGTTTTAACATATGCCTTTCATAAACTCTCCAGCATTGCTTTCTTAATGATTTACGCAATGCGTATCAGTGTAATAATGGCCCTATATAGGTACTCTTGTTGGTGCCAGACAGGCTGGTTTGAGTGATTCAGAAACTGCTGATCTCCTGTAATAACAAGAGTCTCAAGAGTTTTCACAGAATGGTGCGAAATACTAAAAAAAAAAAAAAAAAATCCAGTGAGATGTAGGTCTGTGGTCAGAAATGCCTTGTTGATGAGAGAGGTCAGAGGAGAATGGCCTGGTTAATAGGAAGGCTACAGTAACTCAAATAACTCTTTACCACCATTGTGATCAGAAAAGCAACTCAGCATGCACAACATGTCAAACCTTGAAGTGGATGGGCTACAACAGCAGAACACCACATTGGGTACAATTCTGGTCAGCCAAAAACAGGGCACAGGTTCACCAAAACTGGAAGTTGGAAAAAAAAAAATCGCCTGTCCAATTTTGGTGAGCCTGTGCCTCAGATTCCTGTTCTTAGCTGACATTAAATTATATTATTAGATTTAGAAATACTGTAACCCAATACAAAACCATAATTTTTTCAATTATGTTTGAGCATACATATTCTGTATCATCTATCTGTTAGTCACTCCATTATTGAACAGAGTCGCCAAGCACTCCAGAGTCTAATTTTTGCTTGCAGTTTTATAATAAATTTACTTCACTATATTGCACTACATCTGCATTATGAATATGATTGATTTTTTTTTTAAGTAAAAATAATCTTGAGGCTTTCTTTCTTTCTCTTTCCCAGTTCTGATTATGATTAAAAGCTCTCAGGTTCACAGCCAAACCTTTTTTATGATGGAACATACCGAAACATTTCTCTGGATTACACCTTGCTACATGATGACACAACCTTCCTTTTGAACATGAAACCATGACGCTTCAAAGAAATTATAATCCATCATTAATTATAGCTGTTTTTGCTAGGCATACAGCTGCTTGAATATGGGCTAAAATTCAAAAATAAGCAGCACACACATACACACAGAATGCATTTACCTCTATCATGCCTGTGTTAAAAAAAATCCATCTTAGGGATTTTCTTGGAAAGTTATAACAGTAGCAGATCTATATTTATACATCCACATGCACATTATTTCATGAAAGCACAGAAGCAGTCACCACCAGGCCTGATGAAATTTTAATCAGTTCTGTCCTAGCAGCCAGGCAGCCCTGATAAATGCAGCTAAGGCCACTGCTCCAGATGCCATTCTGCAGATCCACCTGCAGGCTACAGATGCTCCCACTGAGAAAAATGTTGTGTTATTCATCTTAACATTATAAATTTCAGTTCACTGCAGCAGCTCAGCTTTTGAAATGTTCGTAATTTCACATGTATATTCTTGGCAGCAGGTCCTTGTTGTTAAGACTCACTTGCCTGTTACAGTGGTGATTTCAATAAACCATTTCATTTAAGATAAATGTTTTATTTTATGCTGGTTGTGATAATATATTATTTCAGTGGTAAAAAGCTGTCACCTAGTAATGTATTAACACTGATATTGTGAGTTAATTTGTTAAAATTCACTCCTCTGAACTCTAAATCTAATCTGTGGCATTAACAGGGATAGTGATTCATTATTAGTAGGGTCATCATTTTCATTGATTTCATAATCTACTTTTCTTGTATGAAAATGAAAATAAGAGCAGCGGGGGCTCAATCATAGAGGAAGCGGCACAGAACCTCACCTTTTATATGAGCCATTGAACAAATATTAATCTTCATAAAGTCTTCATTTACAACTCCATGCATTTTAAATTCCATTGAAATACTGATTGCCACTTTTGAATGACCAATGATATTTTAAAAAATGTTGCTATTTGACAAAATAAACCAATATATCCACTGATTTCCTTTCTAGATATTGCAGTGCAATATCTATAGCTTTCATAGCACCTAGCGGTCAAAAAATCGAACTGCAACGAGTGCTAATAGAGGACCTTTGGGGCAGGAATCATGCTGCCTCATGCTCGGGGTATGAGCAGCAGACAGATGGCTAATGACCGGGTTGTTTGTATTATAGAAAATAATCTAAATTAAATCTAATACATTTCTACCAAAAGGCAAAGTGTTAGTGCAGACAGTGTATCTATGATGTACAGAAGCATTTCTATTGTAAGATATATTGCAAAGATTGAGAGAGGGATAATGTTCATTCATCAAAAATGTGTGTGAAAATGTCTCACATTTTCCGATGCCCTATTTTTTGGGATAGTTTCAGGTCTTTTGTGTGATTTTGAGATGTAGTTGGGGTAGAAATTTAGCTGAAACCTGTAAACTCTAATTAATGATATTACCTCAAACACAGTTGAACAAAGGTACATGTGAAACTACTCCAAATGAGCTGCTAGACTGTATGCTGAATTACTGTATGTTGTTGATGTTCAACTGCCTATTATGAGGTTTACAAAATCATTTTTCACTGTATCACTAGTAGCCAATAGCATAAGTCAAGTGTGCTAGCCTCTCAATTTTATTTTAGGCTATGTTGTTATTAATGACCTACCCCACCAAAATCTATGGTCACAGGCCAATGCTGAATGAGTCTTATCAGAGCAGCACATCACCATGAATCCCTTCTCACTATAAAGCAGCAGTTTTCACAAAAAAAATCTGATTGATGGCAGAAAGACCAAGAGAATATTATAGTTTCTTATGGGTCTTTTCACTCTCTCCTCTGACCTGCCTCTAAAAACACTTGCCATAAACACTGACAAAAATCCATTTGTAGGCTTGCTTTTTTCCTCATTTTCTGACACAACCTTTTTCCTGCCCTTGCAGGGTTTTTTTTTTTTTCTTGAAAAGAGCAGAAGTTTGCATTTGAGTTCATGCTGTGAAAAAGCTACATTCATCATGTAATAAACTGATACACGCTTCCACAAAGCAGGTTAAATGGAAGCGCTGCAATGTTTTCTTAGAGGGTAAGATAAATTTGCTGACCTTGTCTTGCCACTTTAAGATGTAGTAAATCTGTGAGGCTCAAAAAGCCAATGGATGCACCCCAGGTCTCTGTATATGGTTTACAGCATGGTTTAGAGCTTATAGTATGAATAGGTAGGGGAGTAATATTAGTAATGAAACAAACATTTAGAAAAAATAGGGAAATGATTACACAGCTTCAAATACACACACATACACACACACACACACCCTGGCATCAACATATATGCAAGTAATGCAACAATACATTTCTGTCATTTCATTTGTCTTTCAGCCTTGAAAGTTACTTTCATCAGTACACTCCTGCCCCCTACTGGTTAAAAAAAGAAAGGAAAAAGTCTGTGCTATACCTCAACAATTATTTTATTAGAAGTTTTACAGTGATAGGATTTTTTATGTGGTTCTAAACTATAAATATGCACTACATTGGTAGATGTGTGTATTATAAGACAGTTTTAAAATTGTCTTAAAATCATAATTTCATACAGCATTTTTGTTTACATACATAAAATAGCAATCCCATTCAATTTCATTGTAAGGATTACAAAATGTTTTAAATATCCCTTGGGTTAAAATTAATCAAATTTGCAGCATTTGACCAAGCAGCATGTTGTGCTCCATCCATTTCACTGGCTACATCATTACCCTGAGTGAGGGTATGGTTGGTTCCACCAATAGTAGCTTTGCAATCAGGACACTGGCTACGTTCCATGGCACCTCCACAATCGCCGATAGCGTATATATGCCCATTAGGACACTTATACCAGTGTCCCTGTGGGAGAGCCATGGCTTTAACAATCATCACCCTTTCTTCATCAGTGATACCCAGGCCACTGTGTGGAAGCTTATTTTCCAGCTCTTTAAAAATCTCCTTCACTTTATCTTCTTCATTTTCAGTGAATGGCCGTGTGTCCTCCAGAATCTGTCTTGCCTGTCTCACCTCTGCATTGACTTTTACTTCCAGCACAGTGTATTTGGCCATGCTGCAACGAACATTGAGCTCAGCTAAGTAGGAAAGCCTCTTCATTTCACGTTCTAGATCATCCATCTGCTGATCGGAGAATCTCTGGAATGTATCAAGCAGGAAATCGAGACATTCCCTAATGCGCAGTGAGAATAAATCCTCCATAACTGAAGACATGTGATCTTTTTGCATCTTTATTAGCTTCCCAAGGCTCTCCAGGAATGTTATCAAGTTCTCTTGGTACCAGAGGTCTAGAAGAGATAAGCCAGACTTCTGAAGCCTCTCAGTAATTATTAAGTACTCTACAGGAAGATGCTCCTTAAAATTGTCCTTCTTCTCCAAAAGCAACTGGAGTTCATTTTGCTTATTCTGAATGTCAGACTGCAGACCATTGATCTGTTCCTTGACCTTCTCAATTTCTGCCAGGCTGCGGTTGATATGGGCACCATAGCGCACATTCCTACGAATGGGGGTTCGACACCTGGGACACTCCTTCAGCCGGATAGCGCGCTGGTCTAGATCAGCTCCTTCATCCTCATCCATGCCCATGTACCGGTCCATGCCGGTAGACTCAATGACATGCTTGCAGTCCTCTAGCTGTATGAAGCAAGCATCTGGCTCATCTTCATTACCAAAGAAGATCTCAACCACGTCATCACGATGGCATATGCGGCACTTATCTGGGCAAGGGTCTCCACAAAGACCTATACAGGGATGTCCACAGGGCAAGACCTTGTCACAATTCTTTAAACATGGTGGACGGTCACATGGCTCATGGCAGAGTTTGCTACAGCTCTGGTGTGGACACTGCCACTCACAGGGTTCCATGCAAGGGACACAAGGCTGTCCACATTTCCTCATGCACACACTGTGAACACAACGATTTTGACAAGGGAGGGTACATGGTGGGCAGTATCTTGGGCAAGGCACACAGCACTTGTGTGAGCAGGGAAGGACACGCTGGCATTCATATGTACAAGCTTTGTGGAGGCGACCCTGGTGGCATTTGTGGCAAGTCCCTGAGCAAGAATGTCCACATTTCAGGACTGTGTCACAAGGGGTCCTGCAGTCTGGCTGATTTCGAAGGTTCCTCAAGGAGCTACATGGTTCTTCCTGGGTATGTCCACATTTTAACTCCATAGGAACAAGCACTTTGCAATCGACAGTGCATGGCTCACCACAGCTTGCCTGGCATGGGTGTCCACATCTCAGCTTTTTCTGACAAGGGACCCTGCAGACAAATTTTTCTGGATCCTGATGACAGGGCATTTTCTGCTTGTGCTGGCATTTTGGAACAATCTTCTCCAAACGTACCTCACATTTACCACACTTCTGATAGCACCTTCTAGTACATTTGTGCCCAAGCTCACACAGAACTTTGGGGCAGTCCTTGGTACACTTATACTTCTTGTGATCAGCATCATAAGGGTGGCACATGCGAATGCACACATGGCCACAGTCCAAGCGGTACTCGCAGGGCTTGCTGCACCCACCTTCGGGGACCTTTGAAAAGTCATTTGAAGATGACACCAGGGTTTGTGTTTCTGGATGATTCTGACAGCTCAGAGTCAAAAAACGTCCTACCTGACCTTTCTCCCTCAGGGTGTGAAGTATGTTACTCCACAGCTTCACCTTGCTAAACATATCCATGTTTCCAAGGCAGTATAGTCCCTTCTTGGCACGAGAAAGTGCTACGCAAACACGGTTTGGTATTTGCAAAAACCCAACCCTGCCCTCAGGATTACTGCGCACCAATGACAATATGACAATATCATTCTCTTCACCCTGATACTTATCAACAACATGAACTTTGACCCCTGAAAACTCAGCTGAGGGCATGAGCTTGCGTAAACAGTAGAGTTGCCCAGTGTAGGTGGTGAGGATGGTAATCTGAGAGGGCTGGTAGTCCTGACGCAACAAGTATCGACAGAGTTCCACCACAAAACGTGCCTCATGAAAGTTCTGATGACTTCGTCCATCCTTTATTTCCTCCTCTTGGGACTTGTGCTCGATGAAGAAAATGTTTGTCAGAATTCCCTACAAGTAGGAACAAATGACAGGCGTTACTATAACTAAGCGAATGTTTGGTACTTGATATTGAAGACATTTCTAAAGTACAGTGAGTTGCCAGTGTACACTGAAATTTTTAATCATGAAAAAACTGACCTTGATGTTTTCATACTCCAGTACAGAAGCATGGTTCTCCAGCTCTGAGTAGATATGAGGAGTCAAAAGACGAGCAATATCTGGTCTCATACGATGCTGTAGTAACATTTTTATAAAGAAAATGAAAAAGCAACACTTATTTAAAATGCTTAATTAATTAGATTTGATTTGAAAGATATTTTGAGTTATAAACATTTGATAAAATGTAATAAATTGCATGATGTATGGATTTATTAGCTCACCTGGTAGTTCAGTCTGACAAATGGAAATCCCACATTGACAAGTCTCTCAAACATAGACACCTCCAGGTTGAAATTTTTGGCTAGTTCATATACTGTGGTGCTAGGTCTAAGCTGTAAACATAAGTGAACCAAATTAATTTGAAACAAATTCAACAGTTTCTGGAAAGTACCTGAAACTCTGTATTCCTTTGGAAAATGTAATTTATCAGCAGCCTGTGGCACATTAAAATTTACCAGTTCACTTATAGTAATAATTTATTTATTATACAAGCAAATGATGAAATGTAGATTGTATGTCATGCATGAATTTGTATTTGTTCAGGAGCTGAAGATTTGTTCTATCTTAAGTTCTACGAATATTAAAAATTTACAAGATCCAACAAGTCTTTTATATAAGAGTTTTGTTAGCTATAGTGGCTTTTTAGCCTTTATGATTCTGCCTACATACTCAGCATAACATTTTTTCCATGTGACCCACTGATATGTGCTATAGGCCAGTTGTACCTGTTGATGGTCTCCAATCAGAATGAGGTGCTGGCAGTCTCGGCTGAGTGTGGTAATGGTGTGGGCCTCCAATACTTCAGCTGCCTCCTCCACAATCACCAGCCTTGGCTTGAGCTCCTGCAGGACTTGTCGGTATTTGGCTGCCCCAGTGGTGGTCATGCCAATGACTTTGGCATGTTGGAGCACACACAGATCCTCGCGGCGACGGATTTCAGAAAGGCGCTCTGCAGCGTCCTGATAGACTTGTTCAGCCTGGAGAGCTTTCCCACGAAGGTCAATCTGATACCGCAACACCCAGCGGCTATTGAGTGAGAAAGTGAAAGAGCAAAATAAATAGGGAAAAAGACACTGAGCAAGGGAGCAGGGAAAGAACAAAGGAACATGGATGAAAATACAGGTTGTTTTTAAGTTTAATTTAAATTCAATTAAATTTTGAACAATGTTATGGTTGGGTCCTCTTGCACAGTTCACACAATTATATAAAGGGTGTTTTGCAAGATATTTGCTTTTGGTACAGCATATAATTACCGGTAAAGTCTCCATCTGTCTTTTAGTTTAAGCTGCCATACATTCCACACTTGTAGCTCTTCTTCCTCACTCATAGCCTCACTCTTCCTCAACTCCTTCTGGACCGTCTGCTTTAACTTCTTCTTCTGGTGACGCTGCATCTGAATACACACACGCACACCCGGACAAGAATTGTGGTGTTGGTATTAGCACACAAATAAAATACTTGATAACACTTCATATACATCCTATATTCATAATGTGCTATACATGCATTTACAACATGTTGCATTCATAATACCTTATATCATAATGTCAGATTACAATAGTTCCATGTAAGTTTTTAAATACAAAGGATTTTACTGTATATATGTGAATGCTACAATGCACTGTAACATAGGCTCTGCATTATAACTTGTTTTAATTTTACTATACCTGTGTATCATTATTGCCTACGATGTTCTTAAGAACGGATATTATAAAGTGCTACGTAATTACAAAGTTGTATGCTCATACATATACATTTTAAGAGCACTATGCAGGCTTATGGCAGGTAGTATATGGTATTATGTATGCTAGATAACATGTTATAAATGTATTTACAGTGCTTTTTTTGAGTGCAGGATTGACAAGAAGTGCTAGCTTTTAAATACAAGATCATTTGAGTTTCTAAAGATAAAACAACTAATAAATGAATTCAATAATTAAAACAGTATATCTCTTCAGTTCTCCCAACCTGAAGGCATATGCTATTCATATGCTTTTGCTAAATCATACTAAATTATGACTTTTCAGAAAATTCTTACCTCCCACACTTCATTATCAGCTTGTCCCTGTCCCTGTCCCTGTCCCAGTCCCTGTCCCTGTGAAAGCTGTTCATCAGCTTGATGTAGGTTCATGGCCAGCATGATCTCAGCTAGTTCCGCTATGGTCTCCTCCTCCTTCCTGCGTTCACGGCCATCTCGGCCCTTATGGTCTGAATCCTCCAGGATTCTTTCAGCCTCGATCAGAGCCGCCTCTTCATCCACTTCCAAAAACTGCTCATCATCCTCTCCTGGTTCCCCCTCATCATTTGCCTCTGGGGACAGAGAGGGGGTTAGTAAGAAAATAAAAATTGGAAAGAGCATAAGAGGGCAAATCTCCTTCTAAAAGATTGAAGGGTAAAAGAAAAAATATTTTTGGTAACAATTTTTATGAAGGCCATATATAAAGTATAATGAATCATGAACATGTCCATATGTTGCAATGCATTCAGAAGTTATTATATACAAGGTAATAAGTATTTATGAATAAATGGATTACACTGTATAGCAATGTTTATTATACATTATTAATTATTATTGTAATGCATTTATAAGTGGTGTTTGTAAAACAGTGATAGCGAAGTGATAGCAGAGAGGCTTGGTTTCACTTTGAATAGTCACTTATTCAGTGGTTATTACTCTGTCTATTAATAACTACAGTATAGTTGACTATTTATTATTCAGTGTTACAATTGTGAGAACTGTAACTGATGTATAGATTGTAAATGCTGTAAGTATAGTTATAATTTCTCAAATATCTCACTTTACTTAAAACACAAATACTACGTCAAAGGTATTATAAACATCACATATTTATGATAAGTAGTTTTTGTGAGAAATGGAATATTATAATTGCTGTAGCTATAATAATTATTTTTAAAAGTTGTCTAACTTCTTCTCCAATTTTAACAAAGTAAGAGCAGGCAGAAAAATGCAAGAGGAATAATAATAAAATATATTTTAGTAAGTAGTAAATATATTTTATGGTGCTTCCTGTCATCAGAGATAGTGTTTTAAAAAAAAATTTTTTTAAAAAGAAAGAAAAAAACCTACATCTGCACTGTGAGCATGAAGGATCATGAAAAAAAAAACAGCTGACAAAATTAAACTTTTTTTTTTTTTTTTTTACCTGCTTCATCATTGCCAGTTTGTTGCTGAAACACCCCAAGGCAAAGCCAGTCCATGATCACTGAGCACTTCTTTCCTACATTTGCAAATACACCCAGCACCTCAGGCTAACACACACACACACACACACAAGCAAAACCATTAATACTTCTACTACTACTACTAATAATAATAATAATAATAATAATAATAACAGCAACTAAATACTGTACCTAATTTACACATACACATTTCTTTAATTAAATAGAGCAGTTTAGACTGACCTGCTGATTCAGACTGTCCCAGTGCTCATCAGATATGTACTTTTGCAGGAAGCGCTCATTAATGACTCCACGCAGACTGCACTCTAGGTAACTTGACTGTTTCTTTATATGGGTCTGTGCATCCTGCATCTCCCTCTGGATCTGTGGAATATCATCAGAATGTTACATGCAATATACCTTAAAGACTGATTCATATAAACATACTCACATATTGAGTCAGGAATGGAAACCTGTGAGAGTCAACTTTGAGAGATTTCAGTGTATATAATAAATACCATATGTACTTCCTCAGTTCAAAGCCAAAAGAGACATGCTAAAATGCTTAACATGAAAAACTTTATGTGGCACCTCAAAATAGGCCTTCTTAAGGTGTGCTGGCAGGTCTCTGCGGAAGTTTGACAACCTGGTCAGCTCCCGCAGAGAGAAACGCTTCAGGATCTCACTGTTACTGCGGCCACCAACCCTCACAATGCCCTTCTGCAAGAAACTGTGGATTCCTGAGACAAACACAACATGACTGCTCTATTGCAAAACTTGCAGGATCCTATATATTGTATTTAAAACATTTCCTATTGTATTTAAATAGAATTGTATTTATAAAGAATTTCCTGATCTTCAGTATGAAAGAATGATCAAATGTGTGGTATACAATTAGCCTTAAAATTCTGCTCCAACAACAGAGTATGTATGGATATATTTTATTTTATCCAATGCATAATTCTGCACTATCAAAAGGGCAAAAATTAAATGAACACTGCATTAGCTATATATTACCTTCCAGAAACTGGTCTAGAGCATGGTTGGTGTAACAGACCACCAGCATTGGAGAATTAGCCGACCACACCACACTGTTCTGTAACAGAGCCTGAGCAATTTTTAGCCCCACATATGTCTTCCCTGCAAAGAACAAAACATGACATTGTGTTTTTGGCACTGAGCAATTAGACTTTCAAACCCAGGTATATATAATTTTAATTTCAATATTACCAGTTATTTTCTATACCAAATTTATTTACATAATAGTAACTCTGATCCTTCTATTTGACAGCTTCCCCTGGTGCATAGTTGATTTACAACCTCAATGAACATTTTGCTCTATTACTGAGATACACCTGGATGTTTTAAGGAGCTAGATCAAGAATGCTTGCTTCAAGTTAAACTGCAAGAAATAGTAGCTCTAATAGGAAGAAGGTTAGAAATATATTGATCTGAATGTAATTAAAATCTCCATTTCTCTACCTGTGCCTGGTGGACCCTGTATTATGGCTAGCTCCTTGGTGAGGGCCAGTTTAAGGGCTTGGAGCTGGCTGTCATCAAGACCCAGTTGCTCCTCAGTCGGCCAGGCAGTAGGGTTGAGGGGGTTAAATGGTTTCATACTGTCCTTATGACCCTCTGCTGCGATGCAGGCCAGATCATAAGTTCTCTCAAATGGCACAAAGTATGCTGGTGGATGAACATCTTGGTTACATTCTACAATGTATCTAAAAGACAACAGAGAAATATGACAGACGTTTACTTGGGGGTGGAAGTAGTGTGGGACTATATTTGGGAGTATAATATTCTACAATGTTTTCTGCCAGACCCACAAAATCTCTAACTTACTGATTCTCTGTTGATTAAAGGAGTGTCTACAATCATTTAAAGGGATGTCACACAGTTATGCACCATTATGGAGAGAGACAATCTATTTGGCTAGTGGATACTACTGTGAGATACCTACAATTATTCAACAAATATGGTTGGCAAATTGACATAATTGTAAAATACTTGTCAAACTTTAGGAATCATAGTTTGCTTTCATACATTTGGCTATTTAATCCACAGCACCTATTACAGGGAACAGGACATCGCACCCAAATGTTATTCTGTGTTTCAGAATTTGACAAAGGAGGAGTTATCTTATAAACAGAAAGTCATGGGTCAACTAAACACTCATTTAACTAATCTACACTGTATACCTCTGAAAGGGGAGATCATCCTCCTCTTGTTCCTGAAGCCCCTCCAGGACATAGCGATAGGCCTCAAAGTAGGCAGTGGTCTCAACCATCAGGAAGGAATGAGAGGCCTGGGTGGTAGCCAGTTGATCTCGGCTATTTCTATAGAAACTCAACTGCACCTGGCCCTCTCTCAGTTCTTTGGGGTCACGGTTAGATACCGTAGCAAACAGGAAAGTTTCAAAATGGTCCATAGACAAGCAGACCAAGGACCCATACAGCAACCGCTTGGAATTCTCCCAGCGAACAAACTGTGAATTAGTACAGAGCAAACCTGTTATCTTCTGTAACTTCTCTGGAATCAGTATAAAGTTAACATGAAACTGAAATGAACCTGGTTTGTTAATTTTTTTGAATATTAATTAGCATTAATTATCATTAAAGATAAGCTCAGATTTATTATTGTCTGACCTGAAGGGGCCGTGGGTCAAATTGTACTCTGTAGGCGGTGCCTGTTGGAGTGCAGAGAGGCATGACCAATCGAGTGTCAAAGTAGACCCTGATATCATCGAAGCGTCTCTTTCTTATTGGCACGCCACTGAGGCTCTCATCATGCTGGCTTTGGAGCAATTCCCTAATACCTTCACGTAATGGCCTCACAAAGTCCTCTCTCAGAAGCCTAAAATGTGTATCCAGGTAGATATGGGCACTGGGGTAACTTTGTGACATAATGTTAGCCCGCAGAAAAGGTTTCTGGTCCTGGCGGAATTCTTCAGGAGTTGGGTAGATGGTCATGTTCCTGAAGTCTTCTTCCCCTTCAGGAGTATCATCATTGCCAATGAGAACAGTATAGTTGTCTGATCTCAAAGTCCCCTCTCTTGCTTTCTCTTGGAGGTGTTCCACCATGCCTTGGATCTTCTCCAGATCCTCATCAATTGTGTATCGAATGTCTATGCCAGCACCTCGCAGCTGGTTGACCACTGGTTTTAAGAGAGCCACCAACATTGAGATGGAGCGGATAGAGCTGGAAGGAAACATGCTGAGCACGCCAGACAGGAGGTTGATAATGTTGTCCAGGTGCTGTGGATACTGCTGTCTCCGAGCAGGGATATGATCAGACATCATTCCAGCCACATAGTGAGGAAGCACAGTTTGGAAGAAGCCAGAGTCCTTCACCACCTGAGCTAAGTGCAGAACTATTCTGCGGTCATGCCTAGACTGAAAAGCTTTGCAGAGAACCTGGCAGAGCAGCTGTACGACATTCTGCCGCATGGTTGTCTCGCTCAGCAAAGCCTGCAGACCCACACTGGAGGAGAGAGTAATGGCCACCTCAGATGCATCTTTCTCCAGTAGCTCCTCCAGTGTTTTGTACCCAAGTTTACGTACCTCAGGGGTACCATCTCTACTCTTCCCTCTCACATGGCTTCCTCTTCCTCTCTGACCATATCCTCCACCCCTTTCTCCTCTATGAGCACCTTCCGCTCCATCTCTTTCCCTTGATGCATTTAGCCTGTGGTTCTCCCTGTTGTCTCCTCTCCTCTGATCTCTACCTCTCTCATTCCCTTGTCTGCCACCTCCTCTTCTGTCACCTCCACCTGGTCCTCCCCTTGCAATTCCTCTTCTATCACCTCTGCCTGGTCCACCTCCTGCACCTACTCTTCTGTCATCTCCACCTGCTCTTCCTCCTCTGTCACCTACACCTGGTCCTCCCCCTGTACCTCGTCTTCTGTCTTCTCCACCTGGTCCTCCTCCAGCACCTCCTCTTCTGTCACCTCTACCTCTACCACCTCTCTCTTGATCTGCACCAATAAAAGATGAACCAAATTAGAAAATACAAATTATTGGTCATAGACTGAGCACAAAATGAACAAAAATAGTTGTATAACAGGAGCCAAAGAAGAAAAAGAAGCAGGACCTCGTCTTTGCTGTACTTGTGGCCTGTTTTGGTTTTCCATGGTTCATCAGAGCTGTCAAGTCACGATGTGCTGCAAGAAAATAAAAATCATTGCATTGTATCCCCTATGGACAACCCACCACTGCCCTCCACTACATTTTCTTTCACTGTAAAATTCCTTTTAAACATCTTTTTTACGGTCTCCACCAATGGGAGGCCTTAATTCTGTGTGTGTGTGTGTGTGTGTGTGTGTGTGTGTGTGTGTGTGTGTGTGTATATATATATATATATATATATATATATATATATATATATATATATTAACTGTTGAGTGTATGTTCTGTTCCTTGCTTTCTTTTGCATGCTTCAAACTGTTCAACAATACAATGTATTTATGCTTATGAATAACCAATTTCTTCCAAAAGACACTGTTTAGACTATATTATAAAATCATTTCAGAACAGAAACTTTCAATTTTTGTTCTTTCCCCTTTATGTTGTTTGAGCACTAATGCCACACCAGACATCAGTAGGTGGCAGTAAAATCTAGGTTTACTCCAACAAGAGATTCAAGATCTTTATAGTCATATGTACTTTGGTACAATGAAATTCTTGTTTTGTTTTTTCCTCACGAGAAAGATGGGGTAGAATTGCAACAAACAAAAATTACAAAGACAATAAAAATACAAAAAATATACAGTAAGGAACAAGGCAGGAAGAATAATAAAAATAAACAATACTCAATAGCAAAAGTCAGTTTACAGTATGAACTAGAGAACCTGTATGCAATAAAAACAGTTAACAGTAAAAAGATTTCATAGTATAATGAAGCAGTGCAACTAACGATAAAGTAAACGATAACAAAAGTGACAGATATATTATGTATAATATAGCACACAAATGCTTTACAGGACAAATATGTGCATCTTAACAAGATAAACATGTTAACATGTAGCTTTTGATCAGCTTTTGTGTATTTATGCATTATTTCCATTTATATCTAGATAACCATATATAGAAAATAAATAAATTAAATTAATGATATCTGCACTTAGAGCTATGGGAAATCAGTAAATACTGTAAATACTGTTACAGTTGGCAGTTGAAATACACATTCAGTGATGCCCTAAAACTTTACTAGTGGATGCATAAAAGTGCAAGTGTTTTGTTTGTTTGTTTGTTTTGCTATGTCATCATGTGCAAATTTTTCTTGTTATTATGCAAAATTAGGCGTTGCCCGAGTGTTCCCACGTGTTGTTCGCAGGAAAGCCTTCTCACACAAACTTAACGTGTTAACATGACCACAAGTTACATATTAACACATGCATTGCGTTAACATACAAATATTTGCCATATTAACATGGAAGCATTTGCATGTTACTGCGGAATTAACAGGACATTCTTCTATATTTATAGCGTTTTCACTTAATTCTAAAAAGTAATCCCATGCTGAGTGTTTGTAAATAAAGAGATGAAGCGATGTAAGAGCAATGTAATGAAGGTTATGCTTTTCAGTGTGGCACATTGCGTGCGAATGACACAAATAACAAAGCACTACGTTTGGATTTCATGTTCTCTGGAACTCCTCTGTACAGGGACAATTAGGACACGACGCCCTGTAAAGGGTGAGTCAGCATGCTTTTATTTCCCGGCAAATGATTCAGCCAAGTATCAGTATTTATCAGAGTAATTATCAAAGCGGCGTCTCATAGTTACAAGGTTTCATTCGAAATGCCATATATGTGTATGTGTATGTGTGTGTGTGTATATATATATATATATATATATATATATATATATATATATATATAAATGGTCAACAAATCATTTTTCAGGAAATTAGCAAGAATGAAACAGATAAAGGAAGTTAGTATGGTATAGCTTTTCTCTTTGATTTCTTTAAATGTTTAAGCCTTGTGGGCTTAAGGGCTACATTTTGCCTTTGTGTACAACAAGACTATATAAGTGAATTTCCCCGTTTCTAGCTTTTCCCCAAACAGTTCACTTCAGCAAAAGTAAACCAACAAATGGTGGCACAGGAGCTCTCAGGAGTGCATTTGTTCATTTGTTTCATTCTTGCTAACTTTCTGACCAATCATTTGTTGTTAAGAACATTAAAAGCTTAATATTTGCCATTTTGGGCTTTCCGCCTTTTTTTTTTTTAGCCCAGGAGTGTATATAAAACAAGAACACCTGAAAGAATAGTAATAGTCACGCAGCTACATTAGTAAGCATCTGGATCAACACAGCGCTTTATGCTGCCTCATTGCGGAAGACGGTTCAAAATACATTTACACTTGTGTACTGAAAGGTAAAATACGCAACTTCTACACTATTTTAAACATTTAACATTTCTAACGGTATGTCTAGGAGGACGAGGGTGAGCTAAAGCTCAAAAACTTACCGGTTGTCTTCAGTCCAGTCGCTTCGTGTTGTGTAATAGCAGGGCGCTGCTCAGCGCCTTTAAATACCGACTGTAAGTTTCGCTTTCGTGTTCAGTTCATCATAACCGAAACCTCTGGCGAGGCACAAACAAAACAGCAGCCTTCACCAGGGCGCTGTTGAAGGGGGTGGCAAGTTTTAAAAGCGGTACTGCTTCCACGTCAGGACCTTTCAGCGACAGCAGAGGCTCCCAAATATTAAATTAGTACCGGAGTTTACAGTTACAACAAAATTAGCCTGTTTTCTGAGAATAGGAGGAGGCAAAGCTCCAACAACTTCCTGCACTGAACCTTTTGTTTTCTTCGATAATACTAGTTTAGTGCAATATAGTACAGTACCAACTGAAGGCTTGACTGTTGACAATAAAAAGGCAGTGGAGTTGACACTTTCACAATTCAGAGTATGTCATCTTAGCAAGCAACATATACAGGAAGTATGATGCTGATTCAGGGGTATATTTCGAGGAGAAGTACATTAAAGATTCATTAACTTCATGCATTTTACTGCTTTGTGTGAGAATAATAAGAGACAGCAAGGCCTCTTCATGCATACCCCGTCTATCTTCTCAAATAAAATTGTTTTTCTTCCCAGGTAGCTAACTGACTTTTGCACAACATCCATTTTAGGTGTCTATGTTGGCCATCCATACAACATTGTGCCAGAGTTGGCCCAGCGTTGGCAAATGCACACTTTTCATAACAATCCAGCCAATGTTGGTCCAACACTGGCAAAGTAGATGTAAATGTGGCTGAAAGTCTGTTGGCCTTGGTGGTCCAATGTTAGCCAAACGAACATTACAACATTGGGCCAATGTTGGCACCAAACTTGGCCCAGTGTCAGTTTGCTATCTGGGTAGAACACAGTATAATACATGCTCTAGGTAATGATCACAAAGTCAATGAAGTTCAAATACAACTTTTTTTAATAACAGCATATCTATGTTATTTGGCAATGTTTCGATTTATGCAGAAGTTATTTGCTGATTTCACAAAAAAAAAATTGCAAAAACCATAACATTAACAATGGGAAGTCAGAGACATCCACCAAAACTGCAACTAGTTTCTATTTTTACATGGCTTATACAACAAAAAGATATGAATAACGTATCATCCCCCCACCCCCCCCACACACACACTTTTTGTATCATCCACACGAATCAGCTCCTATAATGTCCCGAACATAGCAGCAAAGAGTTCTGTTATACTTAATTTAGCGGTACACGCAATGAGAACAAAATTGCCCTGTTGCTGCAGTGCCCAAAGGAAACATCATTTCCCTAGATAGATAGAGCTCAGACAGGATCAGAGAGAAATCGGTTTTCCACTGTACCCGACACTTCACTTCCTCCTGAACCTGAAGAGACACATAAAACCAGGTTAAGCTGGAAAACAGGTTTTTATTAGGTTTAATAAAAACAGACTTTTTAACAGTTGTCTAACATAGCCTGTGGTTTGGTAAATAATACACTTCTCATTATAATAATGATATATAACATACTTGGCTTTGGATTTAAAGTGTCCTCCTTTCTTATGGGCAAGGCCTAGCCTTTTTCTGTCCTCAAAGGAAGGCCTACAGAAATACAAAAGCACGTTAACACCACCAGTGAATGAGACGTGACTTTATAATACCATTTGTTAAGGAACATTCAGGTAAACTTCCATTAGGCCCTAATATTAGGTCATAGGTCCAGTTTCGATGAGTCTGTGCCCATGATAGCTTCAGATTCTTGTTCTTGGCTGACAACAGTAGAACCCAATGTGGTATTCTGCTGTTGTAGCCTATCCATCTCAAGGTTCAGTGTTTTGTGTGTGCTGATATGCTTTTCTGTTAACCATGGTTGTACATTAGTGAATTAGTGAATATTTGAGTTACTACAGATTTCCTATAAGCTCAGACCAGTCTGGTCATTCACCTATGATCTCTCTCATCACCAAGGGGGTTTCAACCTGCAAACCCTCTGCTCACAGGATGTTTTTTGTTTTTCGCACCATTCTGTGTAAACTCAGAGATTGTTGTGTATGAAAATCCCAGGAGATCAACAGTTTCTGAAATACTCAAACCAGCCCAACTGGCACCAACAACAACAGTTAAAGTCACAGAGATCACATCTGTCTTCATTCTGATGTTTGATGTGAACATTAACTGAAGCTCTTGATTTGCATGATTTTATGCTTTGTGCTGCTGCCACATGACTGGTTGATTGGTTAACTTCATAAATGAGCAAGTGTACAGGATGTTCCTATTAAAGTGGATGGTGAGTGTATATTCTACACATCTTCAATCAATACAATTTGTGACCTTATTGTAAGCCTTATAAGTATTATAATACTTAGTGAATGTATTATACGCATCATAAGGTTTAATCTCCCATTGAATCAATCCTGGATGTCTACAGAGAACATACCCGGATCTGTACTGCTTCAGGACTTTTTTGCTGACATTGGTGAGCTCCTTGTCAAACACAGACTTCTTTGTAGGTTTTCCACCTTTTTGTTTTGAGGCTGACAAAGAAGAGACATGAACAACAGAAAAAAAATATATGATTCCAGCCTGAAGTCATTTCTCCAGGTTACACAATTTATTCTAAAAGTCTTTTGAATAAGATTAGCCATGAAAGCACAAACCTGTGCTTTTGGGCTCATCTTCTGGTACAGCTCTGGCTCTCTTAGGCTTGCGGTCACGTTTTGCAGCCCGCTCGACATACATCTGCGACTTAAGTATTTCAAACTGAGCTCTTTCTTCAGCCTGGCATGCACACACACAAGGGGAAAACCAATAAAACAAACAGAAACAAAAGTGAAACTGATTCACTGATTTCCTGAGCAGCTAGTTCACAGAGGCAAACAGATATAGCCACTATTCACAGTCTGTAGGTATATAGTTGTGTCTAAGTTTGGGGTTGTCTCTGACTGTTTTTATAGCTCTTTGGTATATAGCTCTTGCATGTCTGTTTAAGAAGGTTTCATCTACAAACTCTGGGATATCCCAGGAAATGTGTATTTATATTGAGATCAAGTTGCACTTTAATTGCACACTGTTGGACTGTAACTTGTGAAAACTATACTGTTCTTTTTTTTTTTTTTTTTTTTTTGGTCCCACTTCAATATTATGGGTTACTTTGTGTAAATTCATTACATACAATCCCAATTAATTCAATTTCAGTTCCATGTTGTAACACTAAAATATACAGAAAAAGTTCAAAAGGGGTGAATAGTTATGCAAGCTGCTCTAAATTTTCATATATAATATACACTCAAAAAACACTTTATTAGGAACACTATACTAATACTGGGTAGGGGCTCCCTTTGCTCTCAATACAGCCTCAATTCTGTGTGGCATGGATTCCACAAGATGTTGCTAACATTCCTTTGAGATTCTGGTCCATGTTGACATGATTGCATCACACAATTCCTGCAGATTTTTCAGGTGCACTCTCATGCTGCGAATCTCCCGTTCTACCACATCCCAAAGGTGTTCTACTGGATTCAGATCCAGTGACTGGGAAGGCCACTGAAGAACACTGAACTCATTGTCAAGTTCATGAAACCAGTTTGAGTCAACTTTTGCTTTGTGGCTTGGTGCATTATCATGCCGGAAGTAACCATTAGAAGATGAATAAACTGTGGCCATGAAGGGATGAACACGGTCAGCAACAAGACTCATATACTCACTGGATGTTTTTTCTTTATTGCTCCATTCTGAGTAAACTCTAGAGACTGCTGTGTGTGAAAATACCAGGAGATCAGCAGTTATAGAAACACTCAAACCAGCCTGTCTGGAATCACGCCACAGTCAAGATCACATTTTTTCCCCATTTTGATGGTTGCTGTGAACATTACCCGACGCTGCTGGCCTATATCTGCATGATTTTATGCATTGCAATGCTGCCACACAACTGGCTGATTAGATAATTGCATGAATTAGCAGGTGTACAGCTGTTCCTAATAAAGTGCTCAGTGAGTGTATATTATGTACATAAAAGGAATACAGTTGTGGTGAAAAGACAGTAGGTTACAGAAGACTCATACCGACAGCACTTTCTTCTTGCCCTCTTTTAAGAATTGAGCACGCTTCTTCTTCCCCCTTAGGGCCAAGTCAAAGTCCTGAAGTGCTTTGCTCACTGAACAAGAACACATTCGGTGTTAGTCATTAACTACTATATTACAGTGCTATATTACAGTGCAGCAGGTGGCCACCACATGATTTAAAAAAAAAAAAAAACTCACTTCGGTCCTTCTTCCTCTCCTCATGGGTTTGAAACCAAGACCTTGCTAGCTGTTTTTCATCTGATTTCTGTGTTAGTCTCTTTTGAGCTGCATTAATCTAAAAATAACATACAATTTAACCACATAAAAAGCAAGACATCATAAAAAAAGGTCATGGAGGAATGAAGTTTTTTTGTTTGTTTTTTAAAGATAGAACACATTACCTGTGCTTCCGATTGCACCATCTCTTTTTCTTCTTTCTCCAAACGCAAGACAGCATATATATCCTTCTCTAACTTCTCAATCAGATCTCTGAACTTCAGAATCACCTCTGACACAAATAAACAGACATAAAAATGTCTTTCAAGAATGAAAGTTGTCTTTCTCAATTGCAAAAATTGTAAATGACTGTGTCAACTTGTTAACTTGTCTATGAGTCTGTGAGGACCTAAAGTCTTGAGATACTGGTATAATTTGATAATAAACGTGCTCATTGTGTTGTGTTTTTACCTTGAGGAATAACGCGGGCTTTAACAGGAGCTTTGGCTTTTTTCACAATCTCTTTCAGCATCTTCCTCTCGCTTTCCCCCACCAGCGACACAGAACGACCCACTTTTCCTGCTCGCGCTGTGCGGCCCACTCTGTGCACATAATGCTTCAGTGTGTTTGGCATGGTGAAGTTTATAACCTGAGGAAAGTTGGGAAAAATAAATTTTATTCTAAGAGAAGGAAATAACATCTTAATAAACATAGTGGTGGGTGCAAAGACAGGCAGAAAATAAAGAGGCAATCACAATAATTTCTCAGTTGTTTGGTGGGAGAGTAATTAAATTTGCAATCAGTTCTGAAAGAAATGTAAAAGAAAAACTATCACTTGTACCTTCTAGTAAATCTAATCCGATAAAGTATAAGTACACTTAGTAGTGTTGCATTTTATCATCATTTAGAGTGTAGGAATGAGAGTAAACATGCATTTGATTTGTGGAAAGGATAACAGACTTTATTTAAGCTCACAGAATACACAAGATATTAGCCTCTCGTTACAAATGCCCTTTGAATTATGTTGATGTCTGGCATCAAGGACACTCTAGCTTATAGCTCACTAACAAGCTCTCTTCCATTACTCTACAGACTCCTCTCAGACAAGCAGGAGTTCATGCTCCCCACTTCTGTATTCATGATGGCCCAAACTATGCAACAAGGCTGAATACAGTCATGCAATATTAAGGCCTAAAAAGCCTTAAGGCTGAATTTACCACAACATTTAATCAGCTTTTAAATGACTTATTTGAGGCCTCCTGTACTAGTGCTATGCTGATTAACCTCAGTGCCATCTGTTTCCCAGCTTAGCTCAGCACACACTTCTCAGCCGGGATGAAAGTCTGCCATCTTCAACTCTCTCAAATATTCAGAAACAGATTTTTGTCATCCAGGCAAGCTTTTAATTCAGCACATCATTAAATCAGCATGTTGCTGCTATAAGCCTTCACAGACCACACTGAGGCCACATCAAAATGAATTAATTTACCCTGCAGATTATCTGAAAACTGCCAATATTCTGTGTATAGTTTATTAATTATTTATTAATAAACTATAATTAATTATTAATTTTAACTAGTATGGATACAAAGTAGACTACATTGTTTACTTAAAAAATGTGTATGTGCTGCACCTGGAAATAGTTTTTGTGGTTTAAAAAAAATAAATAGATAAAAAATAATTTTACCACAATAAACAACAGAGCATAGCGTGAGTGGACAAGACAGCTATTTTTTTTTTCAAATGTATGCCAAGCAACAGTGAACATTAGCTATTCCTTTTATTTTAGCTCTTAATTTTTTTTAGGGCTTCTTTTTTTTAAAAAAAAAGACAAAAGAGACCAAAGTCCTGTTTATTTATTTTCTACTGGCTCCAGTAGTGGCTGGTGGTAACATTAGATAAGAGGGCTAAAATCTAATATCGATCAATAGCTCAACAATTAAACTATTAGGGTTGAGCAATATATTATATATACATTATATATACAGTCTTATTGATAATAATAATAATAAGAAGAAAATAACCTGTAAGATGCTCTGGATAAGTGTGTTTATATAAATGTAAATGCTCTGGATAAGTGTGTTTATATAAGTGTAAATGTAAATAAATTTGGGGCAAATTATTACACACTCACCCACATACTCACACAAAGACTGGTTTCATACTGTGTTACCCCAGAATAACAAACATACTAAACAGAAAAGACGTAACCCTTTCATTCAAACCAAAAAGTATTCAACCTTTAGTTTCTCCTCCAAACGCATTTCAGGGGAAAAAAGGATGATAAAGTAAATAATTCACATCATGTTACATACTCGGTTACATACCGAGTATGTAACATGATGGCTGATGACGTATAAGGGACGTGTCAGCAAACCGGGCTTAAGGATATTAGCCCTAATGGAGATCAAATGTAGGGGGTGTGTTACTCTGTGTAATCACCTTACATGACCGTCACTGACAGGCTGCATGAATCTATAGTGCTGGGATTGTTACAGCTAGCCCACAGTGTTGCGTCATATCATTGTATGATTTCTTCATACCATTGTGTGATGCATCGACTAAACCGTACATCTTGGCACCACTGTATCTATAGCAGTACTGCACAATTTTAAGTAAACTACCATTTAAGATCTTCAGATTATGGTACACTGTCTTACAGATATACAACCACATCCCTACCAAAAACTGTACATCAAAAAGGAATAAGAAAAATGTAATCTCAGAAAACAAAAGATCTCAAAATTGAGCTCTATAGTATTCAGGAAAAAGTATTTAAGGAACCTACTGTTTTGACTCCCTCAATATCCAGACCTCTGGCTGCTACATCTGTGGCCACCAGGATGTCAATCTGCTCATCTTTAAATCGCCTAAAGAGAGAGACAAGAGAAAAGCAATTTAGCATTTGAGGACAGAAGTGTATATTTTAAATACATTTTTATAATTTGTATTTTCCTTGTACAATGTGCCTTTACACAGTTCTTCTACTGTTCAATTTAAAATTATTCTTCTGTGTAGACCATGTTAATATCTCTGCCGAGTGATTTGTGCAGAAAGTGTTTTCAGGTGCTCTGAAAGTCACAAGTGTACCTGAGACTCTCCAATCTTTGTGTCTGAGACAGGTTGCCATGGAGCTCTCCGACCTTTAACCCCATGAGGCCAAGGAGGATGTGCATGCGGTGGGCCTGTTTCTTGGTCTGGGTGAACAACATCACATGGTCCTGAAATGTGCGTGTGAGGAGCGCTGCTCACAGGGTAAGAAGGGGGGGGGCAGTTTAGTTTATGTGAACGATGATGTGATACAGACTGTTAGGAGAGTGGAAAAGACAAGAGAGGAATGAGATAAAATGAAGAAAAAGGCCTTTCCTCACCTGCAACTATAGCCTCTCTGTCTCCTTCTCTGGCTGCTCGAATCCTTACAAATTCTTGTCTGAGGTATGGAGCCACATCAGTGTTACTGTTCACAAAGATTCTCACTGGCTGCTTCAGTGACACTGAGGCCAGATCCTTTACCTGCATTACACAAAACTCACATTTAAGATTCTCAAGAATCTAACTTTCACTCAGGATACAGTGTGAAAAGCCCATTTAATCACCTACACAATCCTCTGCACACACAGCCATGCTGAGTGGCCCTCATAACATATCATCTCCTGTTAAGTTCTCTGTTGCATCATTTGCATAGGCATTTAAATTTACATTTGTTCATTTGGCTGATAATTTTTTCAAAGTGAATTACAAATGAGACCATATACAATACAACTTAAGTAGATGAGGGTTTAGGGTCAGCAATGAGCAAATGAGTAAATTTCCACTTAATTCAGTTCTATATTTATATTTCACTTATTTCTCCACATTTCACCTGCATTCAGGGGAGGACAAATCAGCAACACGAATGCCCTGGACAAACAGATTTTGTGACAGACAGACAAGTGGAGACCAGTGAAATGAGAATAAACACTACTTCCTATTGATTTTCACAAACCAAAAGTTTTCATTTAGTATGCATGTTCAAACCTAATGCGCTTCACTGTGATGAGACACACCTTGCTGATGTAATTATAGTGCATGCTTCTGAATCCTGAACACATCACTACACACATCAGCAAGGCATGAAACATTTTGAAATAACCGTTACTAGGCAGATTAATTAGCATGCACGGATGACAGTTAATCTTTTCAGAATCAGGAACATGCAGGTATGTGAAAAGACTGATAAATAGATAAATAGACTGATAAATAGATAGATCACATTTATCCCTATTTATCTCTATTTATAATACCTACTGCACCTCCTGTCATCCATTCCCCTGTACATATCACCCTCATAGCTATAGATCCTTATTTGTAATTTATTGTAAATATGCCACTTATGTACTTCTGGTTAGATGCTAACTGCATTTCATTGGCTTAGTGTATGTACTTTGAACAAAGACAATAAAATTGAATCTAATCTAATCTAATAAAATGTAGTAAAAAAAACCAAAAAAAAAACATGCAGCGTAAAGTTGACATATCACTCTCTTGCCAGCACAACACGCAGTCACCAATGCGATGCGAAGACAGACTACCACGGCTCATGCCCAAAACGTTTGCCAATGACTTGGTGACTTTTTACCAATATTGCAAACACGATGTGCTACATTAGGAACTTTATCAGGAGAGCATAATTATCATGTAGTCCTTCGTTTCCCTTAGTTTGTATTAATGCGCTTAACTAGCTAACCATATACATACATCATATTGCTATATAACTATTTTTTTTGCCTAGTTCATTCGACTTATGGGCAACTAAAATGGAAGTGGGTACCATACTGGCATTCTGCCTTGCCCCATGGACTAGCTAATATTTACCATTTGCCAACCTCTGACATTTTATAGATATAATCCTATTAAACAAGGGTGTCTCAAAATGCTATGGCCAGCCCTGTACCCTAAACGTGTAAGGGAATATTGGTGGAAAATGGCAGATGTACATGGGTACTTAGACCATTAAACCACCAGTCTAAGTACTGGGACATTAAAAGGGAGGCTACCTCTTCACTCATGGTGGCAGAGAACAGCATAGTCTGTCTCTGATAGGAGCACAGCCGGATAATCTCCTTCATCTGCTCTTCGAAATATTCATCCAACATCCTGTACAAAAACAGAGAACATCCACCAACAAATAAACAAGTGTGCAAACTCGATCTCTCAAAGAACTGGTCAAACAAACAGAACAAACATGACTACCAAATGTCAAGGCTGTGCATAATTATTTCAAAACCTATTCTTATAAAGCCAGGAGTAAATCTAAGCTAATACCCACTGTTAACGCTGCTTGTCCAGATTAGTTTTACTAAAGAACAGTTAGCATTAGACAAACAAGGTCTGTCAGAAAGATTACATTCATTCTTTTCTGATATTACTAAACATAAATATTTTTCCTGGAGTCTTACCTGTCAGCCTCATCCAGAATAAGCACCTCGATTTGACTAAGCTCAAAAGATGGAGTGTTGTGTAAGTGATCTATCAAGCGACCGGGTGTGGCAATCAGGACATCAGGCCCCAACCTCAGTGCCGCCTCTTGAGACTTCAGGTCCAAGCCGCCTGAGCAAAGACAAACAAAAGGTCAATGCAAATATGAATGTTGGTTCCGCATCCTAACACTTAAAACTGTGCTGCCTCTTCCCACAATAAAACACACTTTCTGTATCATAAAAATAAAATCTAACAGGACAGACACTAATCTGAACAAGTTACTCAGAACAAGAACATTTAAAAAAAAAAATAAGTAATTCTACTGATTAGTTATTCTACACATAATCATTCATAGATCTGGAATACCAATACTGACATTTAAGGAGTGAAAATAAATTTCATTGGCTTCTGACATTTCAAAGACCAAAACAGTGTACAGCTTATTTTATCTACAAAATTGGGTTACTACTCCTTCCTCTTTGCCTGTGGTAATCAGACATGATTTGTTAACCACCATCATGAAAAAATAACCCTAGATATCAGCGCACATAAAATATGTGGCTGCCTAACACGGGGGTGGACTAATCAGGCATTTATTAGCTTCCCAGTCTCATGGTTTGGTTGCCTGGAAACCTATGTACACATGAATCCCTTTGAAGAGGGTGTCAGTGTATCTATGCTCCTTCTCCTCTTCTGCTCAAGTTTTTGATTTGGCATATTGTGTTTGCAAACAGGGGTGGGCAATATGTAAAAATATCATATCGTGATTCTCAAGGGCTCACAATACACAATATATAGGTTTGCTCCCAAACTGCCACTAATACAGTAGTGCTGTAATTTTCTAAAACTTTTTTGATGATTTATATAATGTCTACAAAAAAAAATATATCATAATTTATATTTTAATCATTTTAATCATTTTTAATTATAGAAAATAAACCAATATACTGTATATTTAACACTGAAATGGAGAAATATTCCATTCCATACAAAATCTGTAAAAATTAGGAACAAAATTTTAACATCAAATAAGATGCTTCCAGTCAGTTTGTAATTAAATGTATTTTTTAAATAGTGCTGTAAAAAAGATCTTAATATTTCAGAAAAGCATATTGTGACATAATTTATCACGATATCGACATGATATCGATATCATGTCTTCATATCGCCCAGCCCTAACTGCAATCTTGACTAAAAGCCAGTAAGTCATTGGTCAATGTTTCAGCTATGAGCTGTAGTGTTCTGTTCTCGCATTGCAAGTGAAAAATATGAGTATGGCTAGCGTCTTTTTTCTCTTGATGTGTTTAACTGAATTATGTCATGGTTTGCGCTTGACTTAATTTTGCTTAAATAATTTGCTTAAATAATTAACTATGAACTATGAACTAATGAATGACACTGAATGTCAGGTCCACTGGCAGCATTAGTACAGACAAAAAGATCAGGGAGATTACACAGCACCTTCAGTGATAAAAACGTGACATTTTAAATGAGAGCAAAAAGCATGAGAATGGGGCACATACCCACGGCTAGGCAGGTGGTGATGTTGGTGAACTGGCCCAGCTGGCGTGCTACAGAGTGCACTTGGATGCCCAGCTCTCTTGTGGGCACGAGCACAAGCACACGTGTTACCTGCGTTACTCTCGGCTTATAAAGGAGACGCTCCAGTACAGGCAACATGAATGCTGCAGTCTTACCTGTGAGTGAGTGAGAGAGTGAGTGAGTGAGAGTGAGAGAGAGAGAGAGAGAGAGAGAGAGAGAGAGAGAATGAGGTAAGTAAGTACCACTGAGGTTATGATCAGCATGAGCCAAATGTTGGACCTTACAAGCCACCAGAACAACTTCAGTGCATTTTCGCATAGATTCTACAAGTCTCTCCCTACAGTGATTTGAAGTGATCCCATTAGTGTGCTTAAACAGCAGCTTGCTTCACCACAATCAAAACATAAAACCATATGTTCTCAATACAAACTCAGTCCTCTCATTACATACTGTGTGTGTGTGTGTGTGTGTGTGTGTGCAGAGTGTCTGCAGTTGTAGACCCTTACATTGTTAAATGTGTAAATAAAAAGAACCCATACGCTATTGTTCCTCACTGATGTATAACAAATGTGATGTGTGACACGTGTTTGTGTTTTTTTTGTTATAGCTCAGATTTAATCTTTAATTAAGAAAGTTACATATAATTCTGTCAATTGTGCATGTATTTACACTGTTAAATGTTATTGCAGTCATCCATTTATTTTTAATCAGTTGTCATTATTTGAATTATTGGGTGTGGGTGTGAGCCCATAAAATAGAGTCATTGTCCAAAAAAGGTTGAGAACTCAGCACTAAATTCTTACCTTAAATCTAAAATCAATCAGGTGTATATCATTCTTAGACAAGGATTTGTTTAAAGAATGTACAGCTCCCTTTTTCTACAGCATGCATGTAAAAAGGCTGCAAAGTTTGAGAATTACCAGTTCCAGTAGCAGCACAAGCACAGATATCCTTCCCCAGTAAACCCACTGGAACACACGCCTTCTGGATAGGTGTGGGCTTCTTGAAGCCCATGGTAGTGATGGCCTGTGGAAACAGCAGGCCAATATCATTTATAAACCGTTTAGATGTAAAACCTAGTGAATTTTTAGTAAGATTCTCTACCAAAATACAAGTCTGATTTCTAATTATCTTTAGAGTGGTGAACATGAGCACTTAGGAGTGTACTGCTGGACAGAAGTGAGTCATGGCACCTGACCTTCAGCAGAGGTCTCGACAGATTCATGTCCTGGAATGTAAGGTTTTCATCGTACTGTGAGGCGTCTTCAAAGAAGGCTTCAGGCTGCAGATTTAAAAAAAAAAAAAAAAAAAAAAAAAAAAAAAGGAAACACTCACTTAAGTGTTGATGAACTCAATGATGCATTTGACATTGGCCATAATTTATCCTGGTCATGTAAAAATAGATATATAAAGACATACCTCTTCTGCTGCCTTTCTTTTTCCTTTCTTGCCTTTTTCTCTTAATGTATCTAGAATGTGAAGGTATAATGATGATCAAGGACTTTACATGTGCAAATTTGCATGTCTATTATACACAAACTCATGCACTCTAATATAATTTTAGGGTCCTCTGAAAGGTGAATTACAAAAGCCAACCACACCTGCCCTTGTTATCTGGGTGGTATCTTAATGTGATGAATATAATGAAAATAAAAAAAATAATAAGTACATGATTTTATTTGTACTTTGGATAAACATAAGTAAAATGTAAATATTATAATGCCACCTATTGAACAATACTATTTGTAACTACACTATATGACCACATGTATGTAGACACCTGACCATCACACCCATATGTGCTTTTTTTTTTTTTTTTTTTTTTTTAAAAACCCATTCCAGATTTAGTCCCCCTTTGCTGGTATAATAAACTCCACTCTTCTGGGAAGACTTTCCGTTAGATTCTGGAGCATGGCTATAGGGATTTGTGCTCATTCAGCCACAAGAGCATTAGTAAAGTCAGCACAGATGTCGAGTTAGGAGTCGTCGTGCACAGTCAGCGTTCCAGTTCATCCAGTGGGGTGTTCAATAGGGTTGAGGTCAGGAATCTGTGCAGAACACTTGAGTTCTTCTACTCCACCCTTGGTAAAAAAATGTCTTCATGGAGTTCGCTTTGTGCACAGGGGCATTGTCATGCTGGAACAGGTTTGCCCCTTAGTTTAAGTGAAGGGAAATTGTAAAGCTAAAGAATACAAAGACACCGTTGGCAACAGATTGAGTAAGAGCCACATACGGGTGTGATGGTCAGGTGTCCACATACTGTTTGCCATATAGTGTTTATATGCACTATTAATTGCCCCTTATGGAAAAGGAGGTAAGGCTGAGCATCTTAGTTCTGACTGGGGGCGGGGCTAATTTTAGGGCCATAATAATCTGAATCAAATCAAATCCCAGGTTTATATGAATGCAACCATTCTAATATGTTATCATTTCTACAATAACAATTCTTTCATAGGGACTTAATAGATTTAAAAGCTAACCATTGATATGGAGAAGTTTTGAGTGAGGAGATATTTATTTAGAATTTTTAAGAGCACTTTTTAACAGACAGAGGTAAGGCTGTTCCTTAAAGTTTTCGGACATGGTAAAGTCTAACATGAAAAGCAACACTGTTTGTCTTACTAACTCTAAAAGACCATGGTAACATAACAAAAATTAACTTGTGTCGCAGATGTTCCAAGACATTAAACATAACTATAAATCAATAAATAATCACTCTATGTCATTCTTTGATTAATAGAAATTGTGACCACTGGCTACTTGCTGTGCTATAAGAGGAATTCAACACCTCAGGACATGCTGGCATTGGAAAAATAATCAGTTTTGGGGTGGTAACAGTATGCCCCATAACAGCATGCCCTATCGTGTTTTAGTCTTTAAACATTACATACTGCACTCTTCAGCAATGATGCAGGCCTTTAACACTCACCTGCTTTTTTGAGGACTTCTTCATCCCCTGAATTAAACTCATCCTCGTCTTCATCATCATCACTCCCACCATTATCATCTTCAACAGTCTGATCCTCACGATCTTCACCTCCGTTGTCATCACTATCTTCAGCATCATCATCTTCAGCATCATCATCCTCATCATCACCTTCCCCCTCTTCCTTGGTGACTGAAGGATCACTTTTGTTGCCCCCTTTCTGAGCTTTCTCCTGAACACCAACACAACAGGAAGTAAGTCATGGCACAATCATACCACAATTTGAAAGCAGCACTCAGTGTCACAGTCGTACCTCCATTTTGCGCTTCTTACGCACTTTCTCTATCTTCTCATCCAATGTGGTGGGTGCTTTCTAGAAAACAGAAGAAATCATCTGTGACATTAAGCACATTCGACAGGGGAGTCTATTGTTCCTATAGAGCTTGGAAGATGAGAACATGATGCACTCACTCTCTTTTTAAGTTGGCTCATAACATCTGCCATGGCCCAGTCTTCACTGTACAGTCCATCTCTCTCTCCGAACTCAAAGTCAGCATTGAAGTCACCATTGCTTCGTCCTTTCAGCGCTCTCTTCTCCTTACTCAACACGATGGGCTGCTCCTGTCCATTTAAAGGAAAAATCCACCTTGAACGACTTGCATACTGATCTTTATAATTAACATATGATCTTCAATGACATCCAAGATTTATTTTAGAATGAAATTCAGAGTTTAAACTTCTTTCATCAACACATTGGTCTATATTTCATCAAGTCATACATCACTAACTAGCTGAACTGAGTCTCTGCTGTAACTCAGTGCAGCTGTATTGTATTGCTGCACTAAATTCTGGACCTTTGAGTCTGATGTTTTCTGTCTCCACTACATCAATGGTGTATTCCTTGTTAATATGACATTAAAGATCACTGTAAAATTGAGAGTGAGAAAGAAATTACTCTTTATTTTTCAGACCTAACAGTGAAATCCCTTATATTTGAGTGTTTTATTTTTTTAACAGTATTAGAAACACTATTGTAACCATGCTAGCAATGTTCCGCTGTGATGTCAGATGAATTATGTATTAAACAGACATAGTGTCACAGAGTTTCCACAGCAGTTCTGATCTCTCTCAATGTTTATCTCAGCTACAAGCTCAAAGACACAGATTTGGGTTTTCAGTACAGAAGTTGAGCTGAATTTCACTACAGGAGGTTATAGGCAGTTGTACAGTAGCATGATAATAAAGGTAGAAATGTTGTTTGGGAATTTTATACATTTAATGACTTACTTCCAGTGATCCTGAAAGCAAATCTATGGTCTATCAACTAAGCATTACTCTGAGGAGACAGACAGGCTGACAAGTCACATCATGTCATCCTGAACTGCTTAACTTACAGTTAGTCCAGCAGTTTTAACCCTCACATTCTGTTCACTGGTTAGGGAGGTACTGTTCACAGGTAATAACTGAGACAAAATAATTTTTGATATGAGCAACTGTGAATGCATGTATGTTTTTGGTGAGGACACAGGGAAGCACTTCTCATGCCTGAGGCTCCAGCAGGTGTGTGTGTGTGTGTAATCAGGTATTATTGCAAATAAGACTATGAAGTAACAGAGTGAATCCAAACATTTGTTTGTTTGCTTTGTTTTTTAAGCAGTTGGTGTCAATTGATATTCCACCACTTTCTGTAATCGCTTGAATTAATTGTAATCGTGTAATTAACAGCAACAAGGCATGCCAACATGTCGAGGAAAGATGACGTCAAACAGCCCAGACATCAAGAAAGCTAGTTTTGTTTTGTGAGCACGGCTAATCGCATCTGTCTTCAGGGCTTTGAGAATCAGCTCCTACCTCGTCTGAAGTCACACGAGGCTCAGTGTATGATCTGCGAGATACACGTGAAGGTGTCGTCGCATCTATAAGACGTGTGCATGTAGCTAACTGGATAGCTAGTAGCTCACAATAGGCACAAAATCCGCCATAAAGAAGTCTGAACCGGTGTGGTGTTTACCCACCTCATCATCAGAGCCTGATTCCTCGTCTTCTGGTACATCTGCGTCGTCAGCAATGGTTCCGATCAGATCAAAATCCGACAACATGGTTCTGCTCAACACTGCAGATCCCACTGCCTAGCACACGAGCTAACCACAACTCAACACTCTCTGTAACCACAATACAGTAACGCCTGCGACCTTCTCTTTAGTGCAAGTTATATTTAAAAAAAAAAAAAAAAAAAAGAGTACATTCATTTAAAACTGCTACGGAATGATAATCGAGGACTCGTGCATCAAACCCCACGTGTTGTAAAAGTCCAAGGCTGTACGTCATACGTCACTTCCTCTACTGCTTCAGCCCGCAATTCTTTTTTTTTTTTTTTTTTTTTTTTTGAACGATAGCGACATCTAACGGCGAGAAGGGAATGCTAGCTTTAAGTTTGAGAATACCCACAAAGCTAAAAACCAAAACTACTCACATCCGCTTTAACAGGAACACTTGTACACCTGCTTATTCATGCAGTTTTCCAATCAGCCAGTCATGAGGCATCATGTGGCACAGTGCATAAAATCATGCAGATACAGGTCAAGAGCTTCAAGACACATCAAGAGCTCCTGGAATTTTCACACACAACAGTATCTAGAGTTTACACAGAATGGTGCAAAAAAAAAAAAAACATCCTGTGAGCGGAAGGTCTGCAGGCTGAAACACCTTACTGATGAGGGAGATCAGAGGAGAATGACCAGACTGGTCTGAGTTGACAAAACTCAAATAAGCACTTTACAACCGTGGTGAGCAGAAAAGCATCTCAGAATACCCAACACATCGAACCTTGAGGTGGATGGGCTACAACAGCAGAATACCACATCAGGTTCCACTCTTGTCAGCCAAGAACAAGAGTCTGAGGCTATCATGGGCACACAATCACCCAAACTGGACAGTTGAAGACTGGAAAAAGATCAAGTGAATTTTTTTTTTTTTGTAATCTTCAACTGTCCAGTTGCTGTGACTGGCTTATGAGAAAACTGCATGAATGTGCAGGTGTACAGGTGTTCCTAATAAAGTGGATGATGAATGTATTTTCAAAGTTGTGCAATATTGATTTTTCCCTGATTTTGCTTTAATGATGATTTAATCACCATTAGCCTAAAAAAGCAAAGGAAAGGTAGCATTTCCACCATTACTGGTTTAGATAGAGTATGGGAGATGTAAAAATATTACGAGCTGTACAGTCAGAAACTCAGATGAATGGTGAATTTTTAAGTGATTCTGCAGTAATGCATAGTAAACACTTAAAAAATCTTAACATCACATTTCCATAGGACTTACTACATTACATGGCCTTAGAAAAAATACGGCACACTATAAGAGGCTGTACCAACATGTTTTATATTACTTGACAACCTGTTTTAGATCAGATAAAGAAGATGGACCCCCTCAGTTATCTCAGAGGAGTAGAATTTTTTTTTTTTCTTTTTCTTCATATTAGAAAGCTTAAATGTATAATTATGCAACAGGGGGAATTGTTGTGGGTAGGGATGTTATTTAAAAGATGAAAAAGATGTCTAACTATATTATATGTTTCATGTTTGACAAAATATTCAATAAAAATACTTTGGAACAAACTGTAGAGACTGTTGTGTGAAATTCCCAGGAGATCAGCAGTTTCTGAAATACTCAAACCAGCTCATCTGGTACCAACAACCATGCCACGGTTAAAGTCACAGAGATGACATTTTTTCCTCATTCTTATGTTTGATGTGAACATTAACTGAAGCTCTTGACCTGTATCTGCATGATTTTATGCATTGTGCTGCCACATGATTGGCTAATTGGATAACTTCATAAATTAGCAGGTGTACAGGTGTTCCTATTAAAGTGGACAGTGAGTGTATATAAAGCTACCATTTAAGTCACTTTGTAGGTATAATGCAGTTTGACACTCTCTTTACCCCCTCCATCAGCATACAGGTTCACAAACCCGAGTCCTGCACATTGTTGAGTTTCCCTGCTCAAACACACCCACTTCCACCCAGGAAGGGCTGGTAATTAGCTGATTATGTGAATCAGGATGAAGACTAAAACATGCAGGAAAGGACAGGAACCAGTGAATCAGTTAAAAGGGACAAGACTGACACTGAGCAGATGTTATAGGGTATATACTGGCGTAATATATAATATGCTGCTAGTACAATTAGCAACCATTCCTAATGAAACCATCCACCCTGTTCATAGCTCAGTGTAAAATATATTCCTGTCAAATGGAACATGCATCATCATTTGACAAAGTTTACACAAAAGTTTAATGACTTGGAGGTGACATTTCCAGCCCCTTCCAAATGCTGTATATACCCCATATATTATAGTTAAGTATTTTCAGCCTACATTTCCCACCTCAAGCTGTAGCTCTAGGCCATGACTACCACTGGTAAAAGTAAATCAGTGGTTGCCTTAACAAAACCTTAATGCATTGCATTTATGAATATCTTACTAAGCAGGAGAAAGAAAAGCCCTTAAAGCATAACCACACAAACAGAAAGTCATTTTTTAAAACAAGACGCCAAATAGACACTTTATTTTAAAATAAAGAAAAATACAAAAAACAAAACCATTTGAAACTATACAAGAGCCCAGAGCTGTGAACAGAAAAGGTTCATAACACATTCTCTTCCAGTGTGGCGAATCAAGGTCTTGGGGGACGCATGCCTGGAGGAGGAGGCCCTGATGGACAAAGACAAACAGAATAAGGACACTGTTTTATAATCAAAGCCTAATATCAAGTACAACAAGTATATCTAAAGAAGAGGACCTCAGTCACTCTACACAAGTCCAGTAAGGCCATGAGTTATTTATTTTTAAATAAATAAGCTACTCCCTATTGAGCACTGATCACTTTACACCTTACTTAGTACTTTAATAGTTTTAATGTCACATTCACACTAATCAATTTCCTTTCCATTATAATGTATTTTATATATTGTATTCTCGCCTGTAGTATATTTTGAGCCTTATGTCTGACATTTCAATGTACATATGCCTGGGCATACTGTGTAAATGATACACTGGACTCCAAACAATCCTCACCTCTCATTCCTGGTGGTGGAGGTCTCATGCCTGGAGGAGGCATGCCCATGGGGGCACCGCGGCCTGGTGGCATGCCCATTGGGGGGCCCATCGGTGGCCTCATGCCTGGGGGAGGACCCATCATGCCTGAGGAGAATGCAAGACGATAGCCTTCAGTTTAACATTCAATCATCATCAAGTAAAAATGATCTGAGGCCCACAATCCAACACTGCATTCAAGCGTGATTCTGAGCTCAGAGTAATCCTGCTTCAGAAATGCCTCATCATCAGTCTCAGTTTGCACAAGTGTTCATCATGGCTACAGAATCACCAGCTTCACTGCCACTCTACTCCGCAAACTGACAGGGGTGTTGGTATGTGGTACGATGTTCCCCTTTAAACTGATCTGAGAGCAGTTTATGGTATAATGAACAAGTTGTCAGTGTAGGTTACCTGGAGGTGGTGCACCTCTGCCCATGGGAGGAGGAGGGCCACCTCGGCCTGGTGGATATTGTGTGGGTGCACCGGCGATGCTAGCACCAGCCGCTGCTGCAGCCACTGTGCCTCTACCCTGAGGGGTCATCACCTGGAAGGAGGTGCAAGCGAACAGCCGTGAGCATCACCAGGAGCTAAAACCTCATATAATGGCAACCAAAGCCAATCTGGTTGACCTTAAGTCAACATAAGTCAATAGTCAATCAGTCTAGTAACTGTTAGCTGAAACTATGTCTTAAAGTCAGTACCCAAAACAGACTGTTCCCTCAAAACACGCCTCGAACACACATGTGCTGCCTAAGCTAGAAGAGGAAGCTGATATTCAGGTGTGGTGTAGAAACTAAAGCACCTATTATAATCACAGAAAGCAAAGGACTAGTAACTCACCTGTTGTGATGGGCCCCCGACTCCTCTCACTGGTCCAGCAAGTCCAGCAGGAGCCTGTGCCATGGGAGCTCCAGCTGGTACACCTCTGCCTGCTGCTCTGCCCACACCTGGGCCTCCTGCCACCCCAGCCAGGGGCACTCTGGCAATGCCAGTCTATAACAGAAGCCAGAGTTTAGACTTGCAAATGTGAATGCATACGATTACAAAACCAAGCATGGTGAGATGGTTGTCTAACTTACATCTTTGGGAGGTGGTCCTTCAACAGTCATGGAGACCAGATTCTCTCCTCTGAGTAACACCAAACCCAACACTCGCTTCTCCTCCCTCTCTGGCTGCTTGGAATTTTTAGGCCTGCGAAACATAATAGGGAGCAGCTACATTTAAAGCATTCAGCAGACATGTCATGTCACAATATGAAATTTTCACAGTATGATAACCTACTATAAAAATATCACATCTTGATCTAAACAAACAAGCTGGTGGTGGAAACTACACAAAAAATGTATTTTCAGGATCTTTGTGCAAAAGCCTCTTTAATACAGCTTTGTATAACAAAAAAAGTTTTTTTTTTTTTTTTAGAATGACTTTCACAAAATCTCTTACTGTGTAAATACTGTGAAAGTCATAAGCTGAAAGAGCATTGCAACGAAAGGTGTTACAGAAGGCTTTCAAAAAAAAAAAGGGGCAATTGTTGCATTTAGTTCTGGTCAGCAATGCCAAGGTGATGACTGTCTTGTATAGTAAAGTATCAACATGATCAGAGAGGTAGCAATGCACCTCTTTAGAACAGCGGCAGATTACACAGCCAAAGAGTTTACAGTGCAGACCCATCCCCTGTGTGCAGAATCATTGGTGGCTATATGATGATTTGGGTGAATGGAGGGGACTGAAAGAAAAAAAAAAATCTATCCTGTATTTCTGGGGGTGTTGCAGCCGGGCATAAAAGGAATGAGAACCACTGGAGTAAGAACATTGTTCAGGTAAGAACAAGTAGACAAAAATGTATTTTAATGGATATTTTGAAAGATAACTGACCATTCATACACTGTGATACCCACAACCCTAGCAGAGCAACTTGCTCAGAACTTAATCTGCAAAAACGTACTCATACACACAGGTCAGGATCTAAGAACACAGTCACACTAAAACAGTGTTCGAGAGAAACTGGTACAGCAAGAAAAAACCACGAGCTTATTTAAGTGTTTAGTGAAGAGGGAAGTCTTCAGTCTTCTTCTGAAGCTAATGACTGGACGTTCAGCCGGCCAGGGGAAGTTCATTCCACCACAGAAGTGTCTTACTGCACATCTTCCTTGTATCTTGAGAGATCGTGATTTAAGCTGAGCCATGCTACAGGCGCTAAGACGGGTTTGAAGTCGCCTTCATGTAGGCGAGGTCTCATCTATTTTTGGCTTGTAGGATGCCAGTGGAGGGAACGCAGCAGTGATGTGATGTGGCAGAACTGGAGAAGTCTTATATTTTCTGCTACAAACTTCTCTTATATTATGTTATGTTTACATTCACAATCATTTATTATATTGTTACTCTTTTGCACTGCTGTTATATCTGACTCACTTTCATACTAGAACTGTTTACTGGTCGGCACTGCACTGTCTCTTACTGTGCCCATTGTCCTGTTTTGGTAGTTATTGTACTGTCTTGTGCTGTTTGCACATGTTCCACATGCACTTTATGTAAAAATGTGTAGTCTCCTCTAGTTCTGTGTTGTTTATGTAGCACCATGGTCCTGGAGGAACGCTGTTTCGTTTCACTGAGTACTGTACTAGCTGTATAGGTTGAAATGACAATAAAGCCACTTGACTTGAAACTAAATTTCCTGTAAAAAGAGAACAATTTTGTATTATTCTTCTTGGGTCTTACTTGATCTTTCTGAACTCGTCGCAGTCACACAGAATGAGGTTCATATGCTTGTCAAATGCTTTAAATGTCCCGATGAATATCCGACCATCTTGGAGTATACAGCGCATCCTGTAGTCAATGTGCTGCAGCATCTTACTGCTCTTCCCGACCGTCTGGAGAAGACACACACACAGCAACTTAAGTCATTGTGTAATAGTATTTATCTGGTAAGAATTAGTTTAAACCTAACATGCCTCTGTGAGATTATATACATACATAGGTACACATACACACAAATTTATATATATATATATATATATATATATATATATATATATATATATATATATAAAAATTTTACACACATACATACACACACGTGCAAACTTATTAACCTAAATACTACTAGCTAATGTAAACAGCGTCCCAAGCCAGATTTAGCCCTTAGCTCCCTAACTAGTCATTCCAGGCGTGCAGGGATTGTGTGTTAGCCAGCTCGCTTTTTACTTTTAGACGCCATTTGGGGAAAAGTTTTATGTAAAGCAGTAAGGAAAAAATACTTTCTGCACTAACCGGCTAACTAGCTAGCAAAATGGCACCTCTGCAGCTACGTCTCGGTGCTAGTTAACTTTCCATTCATTGTCTAATATTCCATTTTACCCTGCTTTTACAATGCAATATATTTAAAAGTTGCATAAGTACAATTTTACTTTGTGTAACATTAACTATTAATTCAGCTCAGCCATAATAATCATGTAAATTTCTTCTAATTCAGCAGAGCTAGCCGCTTTAGGAGAACAGAACGTAAGACAAACGTAGCTGCCTGACTATAATAAAAGTTTTTGCTAATTATTTTTGGTTATGCCATGAAATATTAAACAAACACATAAACAGACAAATGAAACAACTAAATTAATTAAGTCTTACCATGGTTGCTGTTGAGATGGCTCCGATTTAAATCGGATTCTGCCAAACAACTTTCAAAAATTGACCCGCGAAGCCAATAGCTTGGCGCCGCTGAGTCCTTTCTTTATTGGTGGCTGAACGGAAGTGGATCCGACTCGCAAAGTGTTCCCCCGGAAACACGAAATTCTCACACGAGTCGTTCCTGACGACAAAATAAGTTTAGTTTAGTTTAGTTTAGTTTAGTTTATAAAGTCAACTTAACATATTTTATAAATGTTTCAGAAGTGTTCTCATTGTACCTGAAAGAAGAAAATATTCATCCTTCATAATGATAAGAGGAATTTACCTTCCTCATGACAATCACTGATGTGTGCTGTATGTAGGGTAAAGTTAGTAATTTAACTTAACAAATATTTGCCTAGTAAACAATAGCCTGTATTTATAAAATAATAAAGAATAAAACAATATATAAATACTATAATGCAATAAATATCACATTTATAAATACAAATGAATTGATTTATTATTTGAAAATGGTGTACAATTTATTAATTAGAACAATGTGTGTGAATGTTTTTATGAATGTTAATAATCACAAGTGTAATATTCATAAACAGGCACCCGTTAATTTTTTTTTTTTAATTATTTATTTTTTTATGCACATTATCACTGACAGATGTTAGCTTGTTGTCTGGGACATAACCAAATAACTTGCAGCTTGTCTGTGACTGTTTTTTGAAGTACATGTTGCGTCTTTTCTCATCCAGTCATCCAAGTGCCAAAGGAAACACATAAAAGGAGAAAAACCAAGAGGAAACAAGAGGGGAGAAATCAATTTCAGTGCAGCTGAGTTAGAGGAGCTTGTGTCAGAGTTTGCTGGAAATAAAAAATGTTCTTATATAAAATGGCATAAAAAGAGTGCACAATATAAAAACTGAAATTAAAACAGAACCATGTTACAAGGATGGTCCAAGAGGTTTGTCTTTTGCGATGATTTGCTTTTTACTGATATTAATGATAGCATGTAGGTGTATGTGCAGGGTTACAGAAGAATGTATGTTAGCTTCCTCATCAGTATTTTGTCACTTCAAGATTGTTTCTTTCAGAGAGATTGGCGTCAGATCTCCAAGATGAACACCAACAGCACGGAATCAACTTCATTCTTCTGTGTTCAGCAACACCCAGTTAACTGAGAGTCTCTGATTTCACCACCAGACCCCCAGACCCAGCTCCAGGCTTTCACTGAGCCACATTTCATTTCACATCATACACTAAAACAATGTTTTCTCAGAGACCCCAGATGGCCACATTTCAGTTTGCTTCCAGCTAATAATGTGCCTAAACCAAAGGTTCTCAACTTCAGTCTCCAGGCCCTGAAACCAACTAATCAGCTATGATCAAGCTGTTTGAAAGTGGTATCAGGTAAGGAAGTAAGCAAATAGTAAGGACAACCTCGGTCAGTGCAGGGATGAATGGAGAAACCCTGACCTACACTAAGATAGGAAAAACAGTAAAAAAGGTAAAAAATTAAGTCTTCACATGCAAATTCAGAGCTTGTCCTGCAGAAACCAACTTTAAGTGACAATAACAGTTTGCTCAGCAAGTTAGATTTCTACCTTCTGTGGCTGCTTACGATCAAATTCTTGCCAGCACAAAAGATTTCTCTAAATATAAATACAAAACCTTTGAGACAAGCCCTTAGATGCTTTGATGCAGACAGTCAGCAGCAAGAGCTAACAGCCCTGGGAATATCGTAATAAAGATGCAGGTGCACACATATTTTATTGCTGCTATTGTGTATTTTACAGCTTTTTATGTCTGGGATGTGAATTATAGGAGATGACTTGCCCTAACTTTTCAATATAGCATCAGGATAAGTGTATTTATTTTCTATAAAATAAAGGTTCCATTCTCAAGTATACACTCACAGAGCACTATTAGGAACATCCGTACACCTACTCATTCAATGCAGTGCAATGCATAAAATCATGCAGATATGGGCCAGCAGCTTCACATAATGTTCACTTCAGCCATCAGAATGGGGAAAAAATGTGATCTCAGTGATTTTGACCGTGAAATGATTGTTGGTGCCAGATTTTCACACACAACGGTCTGTAGAGTTTACTCAGAGTGGCGCAATAAAGAAAAACATCCAGTGAGCGGCGGTTCTGCAGACGGAAAAGCCTTAATGACAGAGGTCAACGGAGAATGGCCAGACTGGTTCAGACTGACAGAAAGGCTGCAGTAACTCAGATAACCACTCTGTACAATTGTTGTGAGCAGAAAAGCTTCTCAGAATACACCACATGTCAAACCTTGATGCAGATGGACTACAACTGCAGAAGACCTCGTCAGGTTCCACTTATGTCATCCACGGACAAAAAGCTGAGGCTGCAGTGGGCACAGGCTCACCAAAGCTGGACAGTGGAAGACTGGTCTCAAACTGGTTTCATGACCGTGACGATGAGTTCAGTGTTCTTCAGTGGCCTTTCCAGTCACTGGATCTAAATCCAATAGAACACCTTTGGGATGTGGTAGAACGGGAGATTCACAGTATGAAAGTGCACCTGAAAAATCTGCAGGAATTGTGTGATGCAATCATGTCAACATGGACCAGAATCTCAAAGGACTGTTTCCACCATCTTGTGGACTCCATCCCACACAGAATTGAGGCTGTTTTGTAAGCAAAGGGAGCCCCTACCCAGTATTAGTATTGTGTTCCTAATAAAGTGCTCAGTAAGTGTATATTTTATAGAATATTAATGCTGTTCCCTACCTTCACAGTGTACTGTGTCTACCCTGATATTCTGATTCTAAATAGTAAAAAATTAAATAGATATATTACATGTTAAACATGTCACCATTCATAAGTCTATCATTGTGATGTTTACAAGTATAATTACTATTCCTACAATTTTTTCATTTAATACAGATCACATGTTAATCATAAAGTTTTTGTGACATGCTTCTAATACTAATAATATTGGCTATTAGATCATGTTAAGTCTATTTCAAAACACATGAGATATGGCATGTGGGTAGCATGACTGATAAAACTGCTAAGATTTATTTTCAATTAAGCAAGAACTTATTTCTAAGATCTTGATGCCTACGAAATACAATGAGAAATAGTGACATGGTTCATTTGACCATTGTGCATGCCACAAATATTTTTTAAAGAAGGAGTAGATGAGATAGGAGGCCTCACAAGTCCAGGGTCCCCAGTTTAATCGTAACTTGGGTTACCACCTTTATGGAGTTTAATACACTATATTGCCAAAAGTTTTGGGACGTCTGCCTTTACATGCACATGAACTTTAACAACATCCCATTCTTAATGCGTAGGGTTTAATATGGAGTTGGCCCACCCTTTGCAGCTATAACAGCTTCAACTCTTCTGGGAAGGCTTTCCACAAGGTTTAGGAGTGTGTTTATGGGAATTTTTGACCATTCTTCTAGAAGCGCATTTGTGAGGTCAGGTACTGATGTTGGACGAGAAGGCCTGGCTCGCAGTCTCTGCTCTAATTCATCCCAAAGGTGTTCTATCGGGTTGAGGTCAGGACTCTGTGCAGGCCAGTCAAGTTCCTCCACACCAAACTTCATGTCTTTATGGACCTTGCTTTGTGCACTGGTGCACAGTCATGTTGGAAGAGGAAGGGGCCATCCCCAAACTGTTCCCACAAAGTTGGGAGCATGAAATTGTCCAAAATGTCTTGGTATGCTGAAGCATTAAGAGTTCCTTTCACTGGAACTAAGGGGCCAAGCCCAACCCCTGAAAAACAACCCCACACCATAATCCCCCTTCCACCTAACTTTACACTTGGCACAATGCAGTCAGGCAAGTACCGTTCTCCTGGCAACCACCAAACCCAGACTCGTCCATCGGATTGCCAGACAGAGAAGCGTGATTCGTCACTCCAGAGAACGCGTCTCCACTGCTCTAGAGTCCAGTGGCGGCGTGCTTTACACCACTGCATCCGACGCTTTGCATTGCACTCAGTGAGGTAAGGCTTGGATGCAGCTGCTCAGCCATGGAAACCCATTCCATGAAGCTCTCTACACACTGTTCTTGAGCTAATCTGAAGGCCACCAAAGTTTGGAGGTCTGTAGCTATTGACTCTGCAGAAAGTTGGTGACTTCTGCACACTGTACACCTCAGCATGCGCTGACCCCGCTCTGTAATTTTACGTGGCCTACCACTTTGTGGCTGAGTTGCTGTCGTTCCCACTTTGTTATAATACCACTAACAGTTGACCGTGGAATATTTAGTAGTGAGGAAATTTCACGAATGGATTTATTGCGCAGGTGGCAACCTATCACGGTACCACGCTTGAATTCTCTGAGCTCATTTATGAGTTGGTGTTTCTGTGCATTTTTAAAAATGATATGTGTAATTGTGACCAGATTATGAAAAGCAACAATTACTATTATATAGTAAAAGGGCACAAGTGTGTAAATGCTTCATCTGATTATCAGTGAGGACTAGATAATGAAAATGGTGTAATTATGGTTATAAAATAAGAGTGCACAAAAAATAAGAGGGAAATTGGTTTTCACTGGTAATTCTCCATGCTTTTGATCTGTATCAACCAATGCAAGAGGTTTCTTTCACTTATTTATTAGTGGTACTCATTCTGATTGTCATTTCACTTTTTTTCAGTGAGATGTGTATGACTGTGAAACATGCTCCTTCCACTTTTCCTTCCGTAGCTCAGAGCTGCTTCAGAGCCCCAATTCCTCAAGACTTCAGATGCTTGTGAATCGTGACAACGGCTCGGAGGCACAAAGCCAGACTCCTGAGCTCCCATCTGTTTTCTGCATCCCGCCCTCTCCTTTTCTCTCTCTTCAGCCTTCTCACACACACTGTAGGCAGCATGAAGGACCTCATAAGAACACACTGAAAGACCAGCAGCTTAGGGGATTATTTTAGGGAAAAAAAAATGCAGGTAAGTGTTTAAAAAAAAAAAAAAAACAATTAAGCACACTCTTACATAAAATGCATAATAACATATGGCTGCCCTAATGACACATTAGTGTGTAATGACCGTAATTTCCACTTTTACTGTATATTCAGTCACTCAGTTCTTACTTAGATATCCCTCCTAATATTCAAAAACCTTTGTAGATGGCGATAACAGCTGAAACTACTGAACATTTTGTATACACTTAGGCAACACTAGCACAAAAGTACAGCTAGCATTCAACACTAACAAACTCATAGCAGTAAATCCTGAAAACACTGCTCTTAATTTATATGCAAATAACTGATTATTAAAAGTACCCCAGGCTAAAATAACCTCAACACTCAAATGGCCTCATGTGCACCCTGATGCTTTACTAACCCAACTGAGGTTAATAAACCATCCAATTTGTAACGTTTTATCCCCATTTCAAATGTAACTGGTATTGTCAGTTGAATTTCTAGTTCTGTTAACAGGAATCAACATGACTGTAAGATGTAAGATGTATTACAATATAAGAATATGACAAGTACAAGTAATGCATTATATATTTATTTCTTCAGTTCAGAATATTTTGACAAGAATCAACCAACTGTACACATCCACATAAGAAAAATAAAATTCGTTCAAAATAACATTAAACCCCACTTATTAAAAGATAAGCTAAATGTTACAAGATTTACAATGCCTTTGTTAGATAAGAAAATAAAGAGATGAAACAGTCTGAAACTTTCTGCATACCTTCTAATGGTTTTTAAGATATGATTACATGGGGTGGGGGGGGGGGGGGGGGGTCGTCTGAACATCATAATATTGACCTCAATTTGTTGACAAATTATCTCAGAGCATTTAGAGCTACAGCTGCATTATCAATTATGTGGATTTGTTTTGGCTACAAGGATTTAACTCAAGATTAACTTAAGATAAAATAGTACATTGTTGAGTCTGTTGTGCATTGTGCTGTGTGCAAATTTAAACCATACTCGGACATTGTAGCTCTTTGAAAAAACGAGAACCACTATTTTTACAAAATAAATAGTTGATTTCACAGAAATGTAGACAACTTCATCCATTTAATGTTCAGCACTGGAATCCATCTCACTGTACATCACAACATGATATTTTAATTTTGCATAATTTTAATGTCAGGCAGATTAATCCAGTAATTAGCCAAGAAATCACAGATTGCTGATCTGTTCACTTACTTTTTTTCTTTTCTTAAATCAGACACGTTATTCAAACTGCAGTGCATTTGTCTGCTTTATTAGTGTGCTGACACATGAAGATATAATGTCAATAGGTCTGACCTATTCAGGCATATCCATTAGTTTTATGAACAAAACTAATAAAGAAAATAAGTACTACAACTCCCACATTAATGACACAGGCTCACAGTTTCGAGAGGGGAGTTGTGTAGCATATTAAAGAGGTTTCGGGATAGAACTCTCTCATTATCTCTATTTGGGTTTCGAGCTAGTGCTATACTAACCTTACTATTAATAAATGTAATAATTATTGTTGCTTTTGTCAAACACAGATGTGGTCGGACCCTACAGTGAAAACAGGTACCTCACTATGGTCTTTCAAACTATGTGGCTAGAATTTTCCTTTTGAATTGTATATTAACATAGTAGATTATATACACAACATTGCATTTCTCCGAATAATTCTAATTCCTAAAGCAAACAGCCTGTCAGTAATTTCTTTAAAAAGAAAACACCAGTAATGAAAATGAAGCACCTTTTAGCAGTAGACGACCTGAAATGCCCAAGAAAATCATTACTGGTGATCGTATTCAACATCTGATTTCTACATTAAAGCATGGCAAGGTCTTTAAAGGGATAGAGCTTTTCAGGACAGTTCTGGAGAAATCTAAACCTGCTCAGAAAACTAGAAAGTGACAAGTGCATGGTCAGACTCACAGCTATTGAAAATCGGCTCACCTCAGAACATTTCAGGGGCTTGATAACGGAGAGAAAAGAAAACTGTCAAAATGGAACTTAAATGCATTTAAGGTGCAGTTTAACTTTTTTTTTTTTTTTTTAATTAATTTTATTTCCCAGATTAAAGCATAATAGCATCAACCAGAATTTGAACTCATGTACGTCCTAGTATTAAAATATGCATTCGTGTTCAGCCTTGCTCATTTTTGAAAAATTCTCAGAAAATAGGATGTGGGATTTGTATATTATTTGAGATACAAGTAAACCAGACTTGGACCATTACATCCCAACTCCTTTCACATGTTAGGGTAATTTGGTTCACTAAAAGCAGATGACTTAACTTGCACTAAAAGCATGCACCCATTTCTAAAATGGGAAAGTTGGTTCCAGTCACCTGGAGATTAAAACTAGATGCTGATTCTCTCCAGGTTTTCTTAAGAGATTTAATTACTAACCCAATGCCTTATATGCTTATCGACTATCATCACCTCAGGCAAATTTCTTAGCCATTGAGCTCATATCTCAAAGTGCTTTATCAGTGAGAAAACTTTCTGATCGGAATTCTATACCTCAGCAGACTCAGACAGCTACCTAAATGATTGAGAGCCCATAAAATAAAATTGAATATTCATGCATACAGTTGTACTACTGTAAGTGCTGCCAGAAAAACAAGTGCCCAACTGTAAACGAGTCAGGTATACGGTTAAAACAAAACATAACATAACAAAACAAAACAAAAAAACAAACAAACAGGAAAACAGTCTTGTAAAATACTAATGGTGAATCCAGCCAACCGGGGTGCATAGCCTGGACAGTGTGTATGTGTATGTGTGTGTGTGTGTGTGTGTGTGTGTGTGCGCATGTGTGTATGTGCATGTGTGTATGTGTGTATGTATATGCGCATGTGTCTCTTATGTGGGGTTTAGTTTATTTAAGCCCAGGCATTCTGGTGCATAGATGACTAAAGAAGACAGCATTACCACAAAAGAGTGAAATTTCAAACAGTGCATCTGAAATCAGAGGGGAAATGTGAGCCTTGGTGATGTGATGAAGGAATGGTGCTCTCAAGAATTTTTCTTTTCTCACGTCGTCTCTTTCATTCGTTCAGCAGCATTCTTTCAGATAAGTCTGAATGGTAAGCTGCTGCCATGGAGACGTGCAGAGGACATGCAGGGGTGTGGATGTATGCATCACTCTTGGCCAAAGCCTTCTGTCTCCTCGATGGCAAACATCAACTTTTCTTTAAGCTGCTCGTAGCTCTTATAGGGAGGCAGATCCAAACGGTTGAAACTGTTATGGTAAAAACAAAATAACCTTATTGTCAAATAGTACATAGTTTTACGTTTTCCTCATTTGGCTGACATTTTTATCCAAAGTGACTTAGAGTTGAGACAGGATACAGCTGAGCACCTGAGGGCTAAGAGTGTTGCTCAAGGGCCCGTCAATGGTAGCTGGGATTTAAACTCATGACCTTCCAATCAGTTGCCCAATGCCTTAATCACTGAGCTACCACTGCCCAGTAAGTTTTAGTGGCAGTAAATGTTAAGGAAAATGAAGAACAAAATAAACAACAAAAAAGGAAAAGCTATTATGACTTTTATCGTGCCCAAATAAATGCTTTCTTAGGGTCAGAATTACACACCGTTATAAAGAGAGACATGGAAAAGTGAAGGTTACAATATTTCAGAGACCAGCTCAAAATGTTTCAAATCTCACCACTTGCCCTGTAGTAAACTCACCATGTGTGGCTCCTGGGAAGCCAGTTCTCTTTTCCCACTTTTTCGATGCAGAACTTCTGTGGCCCATTGCTCCCTATTGAATAAAACAGTATTTATATTCACTTCCTAGGAAACCTTGATAGAGATTAGTAATATATAGACAGGTTACAGCTTAATACACATGATGGATGCAGGAGCAGCTCATAACACACTTACCCATGAGGTCAGCAAACCCCCCAACAGGAAGCCTGCAAGTCCCAGTCACGAACTGTAGCAAACGCATCCTCTTCTCGTTGTCCATTTCTTTCATAAGCTACAAATGGACAGTGAAGGACTGAGACTGCAGGCAATTTTCTATCAAGCACTGAACTCATCTCTCAAAGTGCTGTATGAGTGTTTGTGAACAAGAAGCCAGACTTACCTGCCAGAACCAGATGATCTGCTTGCTGCTGCGAGCATAATGTCTGTAGATTGTGTTCCTCTGCCAGTCTGAAAGATCAATCTCCTGCATTCCACACAGCATCACCTAAGGACACGTGGGTATATACTATGATATGTGGTTTTCAAAGATGAATGGAGTTAGAAGACAAATAATAATGCAACTATAGATGTAATGGTCTGTACCTCCAGCTCTTTGGCATCGAAGTACTGCAGGTACTGCTGAGGCAAGACTTCATTAAAACCTTCAAAGAAAGCTTGAGTCTGTTCCTCAACCCCCCTGGATAACCTCCACTCTGCCACCAGCCTGACAAAAAAGAAAAACCCACATTTTCTCAGTATTCTCAGGCATATGAGAAACTATTATTAATACAGCTATTTTACCAAGTTGTAAGGGTGCAGTTTATATAACATTTAAACAGGTTTCAAGGCCTACGACAACCACATAATTTGACAGACACCTTAAAAACTGGCCTGCAATATTGCTATGCAAGTATTTTGGCTAATTTTTTCTCTTCAGACTTTTGTTTACATTTTTGGGGCCATAAATTAGCCTCACCCCAGCTAAAAGAGAAATGCTCAGCTCTGCCACTTTTCCTTAAAAGGCAACTCACAACGGGTGTGAATTTTGAACAGTCGGTGAGATCAATTTGCATTAAAGGCAGCAGAGGGCTCTAAAAATTAAAAACTGCTCCTGAATTAGCCTCAGATGATCTGCTCATGTCGTATGAAACGTCTGGTATATTTTGTATGCTTTTCTGGCTACAACCGCCAAATGTTCAATGTTTTGGTTTCCAGCAGGAAATTTTTGAACACCTATACACAATGAGCATTTTGGATCAAGATATTGCACCAAGTTTATGAGTTTTCTGTGAAGCACATAGTGGTGACGAGTTATTCTCGCATGTTTGGGAAAAGGACTGTGGTTGGTCAAATTGCCTCTTGCTGCGAAAGAAGGCAGCCCATGTTTACTGACAAAATGTACCAGACTCTCTAAAGAAGCTAGACGTCTGGCTTGCGAGTCTACTCAGGAGTAGTACAATAGGTCTTACTGTGCTAATACCTGATATACTCTTCCTTATTTTCCTCAGTTACAAGAATGTTTCCGCCGTCTGGCTTCAGCTCATGAGTAGTGACCTCACCCAAGATCTCCTTATCCACCGAGAAATACATCTCCAGCCCACACTCCTCCAAGTTATTCTCCCTGTGTGTAAATGCCATTGCAAACATTATTCAGTAATAGGATCAGCAGAAAAACACATCACCAGCCTACAATCTTCCAAGTTATTTTCCCTGTCATAAAAAATGTCATCGTATTTCTATAACAAGGATGATGGGGATGACATCTCCAACCCACATACATAAAATGCGTAAATAGCATTATCAGGGAAATCTCTCTGGGAAGATATCAGTATCACTTTTCTCAAACCCGTACTGCATATCTTCTTATCTTTAAGAAAGGAACCTTATCCTGAACATCACAAATCCTTTATTTTCTTTTTTTCCCCCCTCATCACACAGCAGTCCTTGACAGATACTGCTCTGTCATGATTAACACGACTATTACGGAGAGTAGCATAGTTTCACTGACTTGATCCAGATTAAGGAGTTGTAGAACTCAGGGTCAATGGATTCCAGGTCTTTCAGAGCCAGAGGCTTGTTCAAGATCCGCTTATAGAAGGGCAGTGAGAAGCCAGTGTCTATGAATTTCCCATGAAACAGAGCCTGGGGCAAAACAGACAATTAAAACAAACAGTTCAGGTACAATACACAACCATTACTCAACTAGGGTTAACAGACAAATGGCATTCAGGCACCCAAAAAATAATTAGATTACTAACTGTCTATACTGATCTCAGCCATCTCAGCCAAAATTCCAATTTTTTGCACTTCCACTCTAACATGCCTTACACAGTATACATAAATATATGCTTTACATCAATGGAATGATTTGAGACAAAACTGGTTATTAATGCTGAACAGCAGTCTCTGTTTACGGCTTTACTAGTTTATCATTTATGGAATAAATTGAAAATGTGTGTACCATGGCAATAAATCTTCCAATGAACTTGAAATATTTGAGGTGGTCTGGGTTGATGGACGAGGCGGGGTTGATCTGCAGACAGTAGTTGTCTTTACCCGCATATTCAAAAAGACAGTACATGGGGTTCAAAACTTCATGAGACAACAGGAAAAACCATTCCCTGCAATGGACATATACATACAATTAATCTTATTACAGCTGGCAAATATTGTTTATTTTTATGTTGCTTATCACTGGCCTAGTTTGATGTGCGTGACCCGCATGACCCAACTATTACTGAAAATCACAACTGAAGTAGGCTGTAGAAACAGAAAAGGAGTTGATTTATGACCTAATTAAGCAAGAAAATGGTGCTTCAGTTTGAACCAAATCTGCATATTAATGTACAGGGAAAATATCTGGATCCATTTTTAACCACCACCCCTGGAAATGTGTGTATTTCAGTAGCTGGATTCACAGCTGTTCCTAGGATAAAGGCAGTCTACCATTAAAAAGCTGTGGCAATGAACACACAGATACGTGAAACAAAATAAGTAGCTATAGCTCTAGGAAAGCGCCCTCCTGAATTATGACAGGTCATCTCATCTCACAGGTTGAAGATGTTATGTAGCCGAGTAATAAACACACCTAGCTACTCCTCCATAGTCCAGTCCCTCCTCTCCTGGAAAGATGATCCATAGTCTTCGTCTCAGTTCTTGTGGGTGGACAGTCATGATCTATGAAAAAAAATGTTTGGACTCTGAACTATTAATCATAATTAGCTGTAAATAAGGACTTCTAAAGCAACTGATTAACCAAGTCAACTGAACAAAGGTGTCCATGCTGACCTGCTGAAAGGAATCCTCAAACAGTGTCTTGCGACTGACATGAATTTTGATGTGCTGAGGCCTTGCCAGTTGCTATAGTGAGCGAACAAAATAAATAATTCATGTTACAAGAAAGAATCTGCCATAATAAATTACATGTTCAAATTGCTTGTATAAAAGTCAATCACTATCATTATTGCAGATTTTGAACATACCTGACACCAGAAGCGGAAATAGTGCACTTTGGCTTTAAAGTCACGCACATAGGTAATCTGAGGGCCATTCTCTCTGTGTAGCATAGAGACAAAGTCAAAACTGACAAGATGCACTGACCAATATGTTCCAGTAAACTGAATTAGCCTCAAGGAATATTTTTTTAGACTGATAAAGCTGGCTAAATGTTTGTCATTATCATAAACATCAGCAGCTCTTAATTTAAGCTGCACACATGCAAAAGAATGCTGAAAAGGGCTCACAGTGAGGATTTGCCCGTGCGAGGGTCGATGTAGGTGGTCGTTCTCCTGTTGTGGTCAACAAAATATGGAATCCCATCCACTGTGAACCTCATCTCCCAACCTTCTGGCAGGGGCTTTTCATTCAACAACCTGAACCCCGCCCCCCACACACACACATTTTATTTATATACACTGTACCGCTAATTAGAACAGAGCTAGTATTTTTGTCACCATTAACTGTAATGTTTAAATTCGTTCTTAAATTCAAGAACTTTGAGGTTTTGGGACTAAACTGAGGACAGCTATACAAATATATGTATCATTTGTTTTAAATGTAAATGTATCATTTGCTTTAATGATGAGTATTTTCCTACCCCTGAGTACGAGGATCCTCCCACTGTGTTGAACGTGTAGGATGATGAACAAAGTACATTCTCCCATTTGCGTCAGTTCGCTTCTCTGTAAGCAGAAAGGGTAGACACACAAGCTCAAGCTCAAGCACTGGGCCAATGCCAAACTATTTAGGATTTAGGATTTCAGATTTCATACTTCACACAATTATACAGGTTTGTGATGTGAGACTGAAGGAAAAGTTCAGCTAATGCATTGGGAATGTGTTAGTGACTCTCACCCCATCCCTGTGGTAAAGGACCCAGTGGATCAAACTCTTTATTAGGAGTTGTCCCTAGTTGATCCTGTTGCTTTACAAGGACAAAAAAACAGAAAGGAAAAGAAAAATCACTTCATTATGGCAGATAAAAATTACTGTTATCTAGAGCAATAAAGACAGCAAGAAAATGGTAAAGAGAGATATGTGTGTGTTCTAACCCCAAAAATAAATCTCTGGTTGAAATGGTGCATGGCTCCTTGTAACTGGCTCTGCTGGCTCTGCCACTCCTCATAATTCCTCACAGACTCTGCAGTGGGCCGCTGCCACGTGGTGCTCCGGCTAATGTGATCCACATAATACACTCGGCCCATCGGGTCCACACGACGCTCCCAGCTAACCGAGACAAAAATATTTTAATAACCATTCATTCAGTATACTACAAATAGATCTGTTAAGTACATATTTAAGTGCAGATTTTTCTCATTTTATTCTTTTTATTAGGCTTTGCTGCTACCCATGTTAATTTAAAAGACAAATATCAATGCACTAGAAATATCAATGCATTAGACTACAGTACCCAGGAGGCAAAGGTTCAGGTTTCTCCCAGGTGGTCTTTTTCTCAATGTGATCCACATAGTAGATACGACCATTCTGATCCACTCTCTGCTCCCAGCTACAATATGCAAAACAAACACAAGGAAATCAAGTCAGACAATGTACATCAAGTCTACCAATTAGAAACAAATTGTTCACTTTTGGATTATAATGAGTTTTTCATTTTTTTAGTGCTTAACTCAGAGTGTGAAAGAGTCATGAATATCTCAGAATCTGATAAAGTTTCCATAGAGAGAGAGAGAGAGAGAGAGACGCACCCAGGAGGAAGTGGGCCGTTGTTGATGGGAGACACTCTGCGGGGAGTGGGGCTCACTCTTAGGGCTGACCCTGAACCTGAGTTTGATCCCTGGCTTGCTGCCTCTCCATTCACACATAAGCGCGGGGATGAGTCTGGACTTGGGCCACCACTGCCATGGGTTGGAGTAGAGCCAGTAGAGGAGGCTGAACAGATTGACAGTTGTTGAATGATGAGGCCAAAAATATTTATCACAATATATCACAGATTTTTTTTTATAATCTATTTATTCAGTATAAATCAAGAATCAACATTTTTGCACAGTTTATTACATTCACTGGAGAAACAAAAATGCTACTTCAAATGAGTTTCAGTGTATCCTTCAGTGCATCCTCAGGTTAAATCAAATAATTACGCTTCTGAAACAGCAACAATAAAGTGAAAGTGGTACCTGTGGAAGAGTTTGGTCTCTGGGGGGAGGGAGGAGGTGGTCTCTGGGGTCTAGGGGGCCTTGGGGGTCTCAGAGCTCCTGTCGAAGTTGAAGGAGACCCTGTACTTCCCACAGCATGACCATTGGGCAGTGAAGAATCATCAGCAAGGTCACTGGAGGGTGAAGAATCTCGACTCGATCTGAGACACACAAACGCACATGCCGGGAAATGATGTTTTATACAGAATGAAAATCTTGTGTTAAAATGATGGTACACTGGTTTCAGGAAAGGGAAAAAATGTCCAACTTAAATAGGAATTGCATATATTAGTTTACAAAGTTTAAGGCACGTCTTTGGATTCTTGGATTTGATAGTCACATAAACAAAAATCAAAAACAGAAAAAAAATGTGAGATGATAAAGACAAAAATTATTCAGACTCCATAAAAACAGCAACATTTGGGTATTAAATAAAAAGGAGAAAGCTGTTGTACCTTCCAGGTGCCTCTTGCTTAGATTCCCTATTTGGTGGACCATCTGAGAAAAAACGATGCACAGTTAATTTATGCAAAAAGCTGAAAATGTGTATTAGATTTTTTTTTTTTATTTTTTTTTTTATTATTATTATTTATTATTATTTTCATGTTAGGATGTAAGTTAGTGAAAAGCTCCAGAAGATTCCATGCCTTTCTGTCTTAAATGAGACTACACATTGAAATTGTAGTGGATTGCTTTTAAAGGTGGATCACATTCAACTTCTGACAGCATTTATTCTTAAAAAGCAATCCCTTGCTGATCACTTACAATGAAGCTTTTGTTTTACAGTATGGTATGGTTTCTGCATGTCAGTAAAGACTTGTTTGTTGCATTTCATGTTTTTTTTCCACAGGTGTAATTGCATTTTGCTCTGGCACTGAATCTTCTGTACAGATCAGTGTAAAGGGTAAACCTGAGCAGAGCTGATGTTTTGTTAGCAAGGAGATGTCTTACTGTGCTTCTGTTCCTCGGAAGCAAATATTTCAGGATCCACCTGCATTCCATCCAGACACACAGACAGATCTCCCACCAAGTCACTGCCATCTGTATCTGCACTCAGAGGCAGAGTCCGTATCACCTCATGGACTAAGAGAAGGAAAGAACACCATTAGAGGAGCATTATAAGAAATGTGTTGATAAAGGTGAATAATAATTCAACTCAATTCCCTTCTATTTGTTGGGTGCTTTTAACAATAGGCATTGTCACAAAGCAGCTTTACACAAATCTGGATGTAGATTTAGGTACCCACTGAGAAAGCCAGAGGTGACAGTGGCTAAATAAATAAATAAATAAATAACAAAAACCCTGGGATTATACATAGTTTAGATACTATAAACTCACTCAATACTAAGTGTTTTGAAAGGGTGTTCAATATGAGCATCATGGTCTTTATAATTCCAGCAGCAGTTCTTAGGTACAAATCTACAGTACTACTGAGATGATCCACTGAACAAGGGGGAGTCTTGGGCATAAAATGTTTTGTGAAATCTTTAGGCTATCGATGTGGGAATAATAAGACCATAACACAAAGCAAAATGTTCCCCCTACAACAACAACAACAACAACAATAAAAAAAGATTCTACACAAAAATCATATGACAGCATGACATACTTTAGGGTTAATCTAAAGCTGTTTGTTATGTCCTATATTTCAAAAGATTCACCTAAAACTAATTTTTCTTATGTCACATTATGTGACATCCAATATAGGCCTATATATAGGCTGTTTTCTATATTTTTCCCTCAGACACCATATGCTTGATATCTGAAAAGGATGCTCAGTATAAATAATTAATTCACCTCCACCACCAGCAGGTACTGCTCCAGCCTTTGCAATTTGAGGCAATATTTCATGCTTGTGTCTCATGTTCACATGGCCAATGAGTGTGCAGTCCCTATAAATGCTTTTGTGAATCAGGCACTAATCCAGTTCACCTGCCTTCCTCAACAGCAAAGCAGGGAGTAAGTCACACACACACACATACAATGCACACAACTGACAATTTACTGTGCATAAAACCCAAATGTGAAAGACAACAGGACTTACTCTTCATGTCACTGGATTTGAGGGTCTCACTGACTTCTAAAGTTGCCATTCCCAATAAAATGTCTGCTTTGAGAGTCTGATGACCCCAGACACGGAAAATTAACTTGCTGAAAGGGGTAACGATTCTACAGGAGATTAAAAAAGCAAAAGATAAGCAAAAGAAAAAAAAACATATATCTATAATTGAGAGACGATAGTAAGCTCAACATGGCATGCCATCTTTTCAAACTTACACTGTGAGGGGCTGCTTCCATTTGGGGCTGAGTGTGTTGGCGCACTTCTCTGTTTTCTTTGACTGGCCATCTACAGCTACCTCCACATACGGACTAGGCTTGAACCAGTGCTTCTTGTTCTCTTTCAGCTTAGCTGACAAAACTAATGACCAAGAGATAAAACCATAGTATAAACACAAAATGACCTTGAACTGAAATTGAGTAGACAAATAGTTAAAATGTACATATCATATAATCCATATTATCAAATCCGGCGCATCCATGTTTCTAGAAATACCCACCTGTTATCTGTAATTGGGCCTTCATTGTGTAGCCATTAACAGTAGCTGCTATGGCTCAGATGCATCTGTGGGGGGAAAAATTAAACACAATTAAAATGGACATGCATTGAGATTCTAATAAAATATGGCCGGATTTTACAGGACAATCAGGCACAGGTCAGTTCTAACAAACACTAGACTGAAGATAGCCGAAGAAGCTCAGCAGAGAAAGCACTGTGGAGAATGATTAAATGTACAGCTTTAATCCCTAATCAGATTGTAAAATCTATATTTTAGACTTAACAATACACAGGTTGAAATTCACAAGAAATTGCAATATGTAGCAATGCAGTTGTATTATTAACAAATAATTAGGATTACATGCATCTCTCACTGTTTTTTTTTTTTTTAAACATTTACTTTCCATTTAGCATTAGTCCTTTTCCTATTGCCTTTCAAGTGCCTGTTGGCCTCTCAATAAGTTTGCTTCCACAAGTAATGATTTATTTAAAGCCACAACAGTGATGCAGAAGGCAGTCATGGTGCATGCTCAACAGGGTTGTGGCAGTAGCATGTAGAATAAACCCTTATAAAATGGTTATCTTAACTGGATTTGCTAAACTTCCCTTTATTACAGCTGTAAATCACTGGACATAAATCTACATGCAAAACTAAACTTCGACAAAATGTGTAAACACAGATTCACTTTTGGCTCAAATAATGAAAAAGTGACATTTGCATGAACATAAACCTATGGGTCACTAACTAAAAAAGCACAATATGAAAATGGCCCTCACATGAAAACCTCAGTTGATGCATTGTTTTTACAAAATCCTAACATATTATTTATCATTAATTAATGTTGGAGAAATTTCTTCTTAAACACACACAAGCTCAGCTGCGATAAGAGTCACATTATTTCCTCATGTGAAGGAAGTAGATTCCCACATCTTACAGAGTAGGAACAGTCTTCACAGAAACCCTTCTTAGCCCCCACTCTGCTGAAAATCCCTTTACAGCATCTTAACAGCTTTCCATTAGGCCAGGTCACGATCATACCTAAAGCAGAACCCAATCCTCTGGGCCCTAACAAGTTTAAGGAAGTTCTGTCCGGCATAGGTTCCCATTTTTCCTACGTTTAGGCCCTCATGAGGAGGAGTACACTCTGGTCATGTACACTGTCTCTTAAGGTTCACACAATAGAATCCCCTGGATCTGCACTGCTTATTGGAATGGGTGAGGAGAAGTTCATTAAACTGTTAGTGCTAGTACGAAGACGCTGCAGTGTAGGATTAAATATGATTAAGTATGATTGAATACAAAGAGGATGAAACTGTGTTTTGTTAAGTTTTCTCTCACAATTAATACAGTTGTATGAAAAATGAAGGCAAAAAAGATTTTTTTTTTTTAATGAGGCAGTAGCATAAGTTAATGAATGAATGAATGAATGTGTAAAAATGAATTGGAAAAAGCAAGAGAAGAGTTTAATCTTACAAAGACAAATCTGGCAAATAAACACAATAAAAAAATACCAACCAAATCAATCTTGCTTCATTTGTGTCATATGATGTGTGTTTCTGTATGTGCAATGAAAACAGTAGGCATTTATTTACAATTCACTTTATTCTTCATGCAGAGAAAAGTTGAAATATTTCAACACAGAACTACACTAACAGCTTTGCATCTACTGCACTAAGTATTGTCTGATAACTTGGCCTCATGTCCAAGGTGTAACAACAAGGTGTCAGAGGGCAGAACTGTACTGATAGACAATAGCCTGCTCAGCATTTTATACGTAACATACTTTGCCTCCACAAAAGCCCTCATCAGGCGGATGCCATGGATGAGAAGATGAGACAGATAATACCCTGCAGAATCCACGTGGAGACGCAGAGATCTTCACTTCAGTCCTACGACGTGAATGATCTGCCAAAATCATTTCACCTGGATGCAGTTTGTCAAGAAAACCACTGTTGTCTGTGACTTGTGCTTCTAATTCAATGCTTTAGAAATTAAAGAGAGAGCTCCTTGTTTTTAAGAAGCTATGTCTCTGTGAGACTGTGCTTGTTGTTGGAAAATGATCCTTCCAGTGACTTCAGATTGCATGGTCCAATGAGTGCACTGCGGTTTCTGAAAGCCTTTGGCAAACTGGCATGGCCGCTAACAAAGTTTACAAAGCACACAGTGTGCTTAAGTGCATAAACAGTTTTTGGTGTGCACTGAAGAGATGTGTGCTGGAGTTTTGTACTGTACCTGGCCATCACAATCTTTATTTTATTGCGTTCATGTTTTCTTTCAACAGACGACTGCTTTAATGACAACTAGGTGTGCACAAACTGCACTCTTCTACTGTCACATCAAGATGTTATGCCATCTCCTTCTCACATCATTGGGCTTCTCTGGCTGCATGCTCTGCTGCACTGCTCTCACTGCTATCGCTTCTGTTTCTCACTGTACTTTTTCTTTACTATTTTTATGTCTTCTCTCCTCCTTCTCCATATGCTGCTGGTCTCTATTTGCCTGCTGAGCAAATCACCCTTCTTCATTGCGCCACAAATGTAAAGATGGCTTCCAGTCTGTACAGGTCTCCAGTATCTCATATGCTGCTTGTCCTGTCAAGAAAAGATTTATGGTTATTGCAACTATGATGCAGTTTTAAAGTGAATTTCAACATCTCCTTATTACAGGAATAAAGCAAGTCATTAAAGTGCTTCAGAACAAAACTACGAACCCATGCCTTGTGTATTTACAGTGGTAGCGTTGTTGCCAGGTTTTCCTGCATAACTGGGTACTTCTGAACATGCCCTAGCAGCCACGAGAACACATCTTCTCTCATATGCTCACCTGCTGTTTCCACTCTCAACATGAGCTCTCTACCTTACGATAAAAACATATTATGATGTTCATTACTTTATCTTGAGTAAATGCTTTTTCCTGGCTAGGGATGGGGAGGATCCGGAGCCTAACCCGGGAAACACCGCGGATGGTATGCCAGCCTATCGCAGTGTATTATGATATGTGTAAGTGAATTGGTCTACTCATTCTCATAGCTATGCTTTGTTTACGATAATAGGATCCAAAATTATTTAGGTCAACAGTGCTTTAATACTACTTCCTTAAACTATGTGACTACTTTTAAATATTACAACCATATTTTCTTTGCAATAGCCCACTACTGGTTTAGACACTGATGTCCAGTTTCTAATTAAACCAAATATGTTTGGTTCATATTATGAAAATACTGATCTTATCTTCAGTCTTTATTTCACTATAAGTAATAACTTAACTCTCTGCATACAAAGCTTCATACAGTTGTGAAACTGCTGGATACAAATCTCAAAAGGAGTTTGACCTGCCCTAAGGTTTAAACATGCTTGAATTGAAATGTGCATATTTATATTATATCAACATCAAAAGTCCTGCATGTTATAAGCAATAAAATAGGCCAGTGATTACTCTGTGGTTAAAGCATTGGGCTACTGATCCTAAGGTAGTGAGTGCAAGACTCAGCACCACGAAGGTGCAACTGTTGGGCCCTTGAACAAGAGCCTCAGCCCTCACACCTGCCAAGTTACAACGTGAGTATGGCTCAGAGATGACCGCCGTACTGTAATAGTATTTTTAGGGGGTAATTCTTATATAAACACTTTGAGCCTGCCTTTAGGCAAGTTATTTCCAGATAGGTACGAGTTCCCTCTTTGTCTAACAACAGGGGATGTTCTACAGGCTGGTGAAGTGGACCCACTGCTGTCTTTACAGCATCACTGCTGCTCTGTTCTTTCACAATGCAAAGGATGCACTTTCTTTCCTGTGAATCTAGAGACATCAGGCTGACGAGAGAATGTCAGTTTGTCAGCGTACAACATTTGTTTCTGTCGAACCTCATATCGAGGTCAATCCAATGAAAAAAATATTGCTGCCAAGTAGCCGAAGGAGATGTTTTGATATGCCTAAAGGCACCATGTAGAAAATGATGTGTATAATCTGAATGCTTGTAGGCATCTGTCCCACATTTTGTACACATGTTGCCAAGAGGTATGTGAACCAGAGGAGGGGAGATAGAAGAGGGAGAGGGGAAGGGCGGAAGGAGAAAAAAAAAAAAATTCCTCTCAAGGACTCTGTCATCCTGCTGTAAACAAACTACAGGGTGTCTCAAAAGTCTCCATACAAGCGGGAAATTAACACACTTCTAGCAAAATGTCTTTCAAAATTTTTCATACTTAGTACATATTATATATATATTTTTCAGATAGCCTTTAAGAATGCCTTTGACAAAAGAAGAACGTATTGAAATCATTGGGAAGGTGTCGCAAGATTGCAATGGACTTTAACAGGAAACGTGGCAAGTATATCAACGCAAGACACTATGGCTTATTACTTATTAACAAATTCAAAAAGACTGGACCAACCAAGAAGTGGACACCCACGAACATCCACGGATAAAGGCACAAACGACGTGGTGCTGGCGTACATAGTCCCCAATGTGTGGAGACTTTTGGGACACCCTGTACATGATTTCATACCATTTTGCATGTGTTTCCAAAATACATTTTGACAGTTAAAGAATTTAACTCGGCGTGTTCAAAGGACAAGGACTTCTTTCATTTAAAACATGTATGATTAATGTACATTATACACTCACTGAGCACTTTATTAGGAACACTGTACTAATACTGGGTAGGGCCTCCCGTTGCTCTCAAAACAGCCTCAATTCTTCGTGGCATGGATTCCACAAGATGTTGCTAACATTCCTTTGAGATTCTGTTCCATGTTGACAGGACTGCATCACACAATTCCTGCAGATTTTTCAGGAGCACTTTCATGCTGCGAATCTCCCGTTCTACCACATCCCAAAGGTTGGTTTCAGATCTGGTGACTGGGAAGGCCACTGAAGAACACTGAACTCATTGTCATGGTCATGAAACCAGTTTGAGATGACTTTGGTGTATTATCATGCTGGATGTAGCCATTAGAAGATGGTAAATTGTAGCCATTAAGGGATGCACATGGTGAGCAACAATACTCAAATAGAATTGATTGGTATTAACGGGCCCACAGTGTGCCAAGAAAACTTTCCCCACACCATTACACCACCTCCACCATCCTGGACTGTTGACTCAAGGCAGGTTGGATCCATGGACTCATGCTGTTGGCGTCAAATTCTGACCCTAATTCTGACCCTATCAAGATTCATCAGACTAGGTTACGTTTTTCTTCAACTGTCCAATTTTGGTGAGCCTGTGCCCACTGCAGCCTCAAGGTTTGATGTGTTGTGCATTCTGACTTGCTTTTCTGCTCACCACAATTGTACAGAGTGGTTATCTGAGTTACTGTCTGGCCATTCTCTGTTAACCTCTGTCATCAACAAGGCATTTCTGTCCTCAGACCTGCCGCTCACCGGATGTATTTTCTTTGTTGCACCACTCTGTGTGAACTCTAGAGACTGTTCTGCATGAAAATCCCAGATCAGCAGTTATAGAAATATTTAAATCAGCCCGTCTGACACCAACAATCATGCCACAGTCAAAATCACTGAGCTCACATTTTTTCCCCCCATTCTGATGGTTGATGTGAACATTACCTAAAGCTGCTGGCCCATAGCTGTATGATTTAATGCACTGCACTGCTGCAACACGATTGGTTGATTAGATAATTGCATGAATGTGTAGGTGTACATGTGTTCCTAATAAAGTGCTTGGTGAGTGTATAAATATGAAGACATTAACACTTGATACATCAATAGGTAAAACAACACCTACAAACACACACAAACTTACCGGAATGAAAATGCGGGTGTAGGATGTGGTTGAGTGTGATGATCTCCCTTCACACAGCACTCACTCAGCCCACACATTGGCTTTTCATCACTTCTTCTGTTTCTTGTCTTTCCAGGTAGGAAAAGTGAAACAGCAGATTCACTTGGTGAGTTTTGTTTTTCTCCTGGAAGATTCGTGGCAGTTTTGGACACGGCAGCATTGCCAAACATCACGACACACCCACTCACAGTCACAGGTGACATGATCACTACATACAACACACACTACACTACACTACACTACCCACACTCAGCTTCTATCCAACACGAGGAGCTGCACCGACATGCAACGCGGCGTGACGTCAACGCTACTATTTCCAGAGCCAAATATCAGTAGTCCACTGTAAAGCCGACAGTTACGTAACACAGGAGATTACGTTGTTCAAATAAAAGGCTGAAAGCAGCAAAACAGAAGTGAATTAAAACCCAGAGACTGGCGTGTGCTTGTTATTTGTATCAGGGTAACTCCCGACACTTAGAGCAATCTGCTCATAACGTAGCACTGACAGGAACTGAACAGTTACAGCTATGTGCTCCTGTATGCTAGCTTTAATGACCACCACTGTGGCACACCTCTTATTTTCCACTCTGGTGTTTTATCGGTATTTGAAACGCTACAGTAAAGCCCAGTGTTAGCGCTGGGTCATACATTCGTAGGTTAGTTAGCCAGCAAGTTAAACAGCATCGCCATAGCCAGCTAGCATTCATTTAAATAGCAAGCTTTGAAATAAATTATTTATTTTAGTATTAAACCTTCCTAGACCTTCTATCACAAGTGTGTGCTTATCGTGATGATGGTAATTAGTCGTGTTGAAGAACAGAGCCAGTAAAGCGAAAGAGTCCTGGAGAAAGTTCCCAGACTCTCACGCGCTTCGTTCCTCTACTCGTTAGCCTTAGCTCGCTATCAGAGGCAGCTAGCACACAGCGCGAGCCTGCGCTACCCGCCGCAGCTACCAGGCGGAAACGGCTAGTTCACTAGCTAACGCTAGTACAAACACAAGGGTATTTATCAGCTTGTCGTTATTTATGAAGACACGAAAAGAGACATTACCTGCTTTTAATGAAGGTATGTGGTGCCTGACGTTCAGCAGCTGCAGAGAAAACAGACTCCCACCTCTTGAGACATTTTGTCGTTTTATTCCATTGACCAGAGGTCCTCCACACGGCCGCCTTTACCGGTCACGTGACTCCCTAAACCGTGACGTTGGTGACGGGCTCCGGTCTAAACAGCCCGCATAGCAACCGCATGGAGTAACACTAACAACAAATATCAACTTTAATAATAAGAACAGTGACAACACCAACTTTAACAATAATAATAATAATAATAATGATAATAATAATAACAACAACCACAACAAAAACAGAGAAAGCATTCTCAGCACCGGAAATCAATGTAAAGGCCACCAGATAGCACTGTCGACTTCGTGTGGGGTTTTTGTTTAGGACTAAAACTTAGACACTTAACAAGTCAGTTGTTTATTTAAATCTGCAGTGTATAGTTTGTCAGGCCCAGCATTCACCCAACCCCTAAACAGTTTGTGAATAATAATAATAATAATAATAATAATAATAATAATAATGATAATAAGAGGCATGTACAAATACTCTAGGCCTCTCTTTTTTTTTAAATCCTAATACTAGTCTAGTAGTCTTACTTGATCAATCCGCATCACGGCTTCAGTGTCTTTCCGGAAGAGTGTGAAATAAGATGCAAGCCAATCAGCGTGCAGGTGGGCGGAGCTTCTGGCTAGCAAAAGTTCTTCAGCATCATTGGTTGCGGAGGACCGCTAGCTGGAGCAGGGTACAGTACCGCAACACCGAGCTCGGAAGAGAACATTCTCAGATCTGTTTCAGATCCTGCAAACAAAAGGATCCAGTCTAGTTGACATCATCTTGTTAGTCGTGTACATAGCACAGGAGAAGATGCTGGCATGCACGGAGATGATCACAATGTGTCTTCAGTCAGCGAAGCGAGAATATCTTCGCTCAGAGCAAGAGCAGCAGCTGCAGCACAACCACGGACTTTCCATTTTTCACGACGTAAGTCCAGCCTTTACACATAGCCTGTGTCCATAAAGCGGATTTATCCAGCTGCTTTCGCACAGTCTGGAAATGATATTGCATGGAGCTAGGGTAGCAGCTTGTCAGATATCATGCCAGATGTCTGTGGCTGTCTGAAACACACGAGTCTCCTGTGAGGCTGAATAATGACCTGCACACTGAGGACTCCTGCATCCGCTGCAGAGACACAGACCTGAACACACAGATGCCATGCCTGCTGATTATTCACAGTGTTTCCCTGATGATCACTGTGAAGTCAGTAACTTGGGAGGTAGAAGGTTTCCACAAAACCACACTAAGATAAAATGTTACATATTTGTTTTTAGTGATGATTTTTTTAAAAATGGTTAGATCTTAGATCTTATCTCACGGTTCTGGATCACAGTGAATGTGCAGATTCTGAGGTGTGTTACAGACACAGAGGTGTGTTACAGACACCTCATCTACCAAACAAGCACTGACACTATCATGAGTGACAGGAAGGTCTTGAATTTTAAGTCAACATGCCATCTTTGAGATGGTTTTTGTTGCTTTTCTTTGAAAATCGCAGAGCCAAGTAGGAGGTTGTCAATGCAGGACAAGATTCTGTGTGTGTGTGTGTGTGTGTGTGTTAGATTGAATTAGAAATTTGATTGGTGATGGTGTTGAAGCTTCATGCAGGAAAAAGGTGCAGATGTTCTCTCTGCATGGTTAAGTAAGCTCCTGTACAGGGGTCTGAAAGCCACACACCTGTGTGTGTGTGTGTGTGTGTGAGTGTGTGTGTGAGTGTGTGTGTCACACACTGGCAGATTTGGGAAGAGACGATCTGGAGGATGAGGTTGCAAACACACACAAAGCACAAAATCCAGTTTTTCCTCTGCAGTTGCAACCCTACAATTTCTCACTTCTCTTTTCTGTCAGAGAAGCAGCATTTCAAGCTCATGCTTGTACAGGTAGTTAAATTTGTTATATGTTAACATAATGAAATGTTTGATAAGTCAGGGTGGTTCTAATATGCAGGTCGTGACTTGGAGTAAAGTGGATGATATTCCATTTTAGCCCCTGGAACATATATGTACCAGAGAGAATGGTATTGCTACTCAAACATGTTTATAATCCTTAAGCTTGAACAGGTTTCCTTTGTTTGTACAGTGGGCTCCAAAAGTCTGAGAGCACTAGTGAAAATGCTTCTATTTTGCATTCTTTTCTAATTTAATACAACAATTACAGTGGCTTAGTGGTTAGCATGTTTGTCTTACACCTCCAGGGTTGGGGGCTTGTTCCCGACCTTCACCCTGTGTACATGGAGTTTGCATGTTCTCCTGTGCTTTGAGGGTTTCCTCCAGGTACTCTGGTTTCCTCCCCCAGTCCAAACACGTGTGTTGTAGGTTGACTGGCATTTCTAAATTGTCCGTAGTGTGTGAATGGGTGTGTGAGTGTGTGTGAAGGATTGGCACCCTGTCCTGGGTGTCCCCTGCCTTGTGCCCTGAGTCCCCCCGGGTTACTCCCTACGACCCTGTGTAGGATAAACGGTACAGAAAATGGATGGATGGATGCATTGACAACAACTTGAGAGAAAAGTAGAATCTTTGAAATGTTTACATGAATTTCAGAGTTGCTTAGTATACGTCTGTCCCCTTTTTGCTTTAATGACAGTGTGCACTCAAGCTGGAATGGACTCCACATGTTTGTGCAAAACCTTAGATCAAAGAGATCAAATCCATCGGAATGTTGTCTGAACACATGCTTCAATAGAAGAGATTACGCATGAGGAAAATCTGACCTTTTGTACAAAGCAGGTACCATGGTCAAGATCTCAGATTTGCTTGCATTTATATAGGGACTTAGAAATAGTGCAGAATCTTGAAACTAAATATTCAAGTTATTGAGCATTTACTTTCTTTGGTTTAAATATTTCAAAATTCTAAAACCTTCTGGTTATTTTTTTTTAAATCCCAGATTTTCAATGTGGTCTAAAACTTCACTGTATATTTGTCTTTCAGAAAAAATCTACACTGTGAACTTGTTCATGTCAGACTTGTGGAGTTAGTCAATACCTCAGGAGTTAATAAAGTGCTGGAGTATGTACTAGGCTGTGGATTCAACCACAGGTTTGAAAGGAACCTTGAAGAAGCGCTGTGGCTCCATGAACAATAACGAGCGCAGATCAAATCAATTAATTTCTTATTTACACCACTATCATGAATAGATGGGATTATGAGTGCTATATAACGACCCAGAGAGGCTATTCCTGTCCTCCCTATTCATTCTTTACAAACCTCCAATTTATGCCATTCTCCCCAGCAAAACACAGCCAAATTAAATTAAGGCATGGACCATAAAATCATAAATACAGTATAAATGGAGAATTGATTTCACAATTTCCTCCGAATGACAGAAAGACAAACCATTTAGAGGGAAATGAAGAACATGACTTGATAATAAAACATTAATTCAATTACACAAAGAGCTCACAAATGCAGCGAGAGCTTATTGCTCTCTGTAAGTAGCATGAGTTTTTGCATGGAAGAGGTCTCCATAATCTGAAGCATTCGTCAGAATTATTACTTTGAGCCCAGTTTCACTCCCTGAGGCTAATAACGGACTGCTCTATCAGAGTCCACAATTTCAAATCTCTAAAGGTAGCTGATGGTAAAAGAGAACCCAGGAACTGCTTAAGGTCTTGCAGCTATTTTTAGTAGGGCTGCACAATACAGACAAAATATGATACTGCTGTTATATTCCCTTATTTTGCTTTGCAATATATTTAAATAATCAGGTAAACCCAGGAGTCAAATGTAACTGGTGGTTACACACCATCATTATACATTGTGCACTGTAGTGTTTATTTTTTATTAGAAATCTTTGGTACTGTAGACATTTTCTAATTAGACAAATGATGCACAAGCCTCAAAAGAGCATTGCAAAGCATTTAAAACTAGTTTGTGTAGGGAATAAAATACAACTGGGTAGGCTGTTATTGGCATGTAGGAAAATAATCAATGATGTAACAGTATGATTCAAAGTTGATAATTTTTCTTTCGTACTCATCCCAAAGTGATTTATTCCTCTTATACCACAGCAATTTGCCATAAATGAAATTGTTAATCAGTGGATGACACATCGTACACATTAACGGTTTATAGTTACATTTAATGTTATTAAATTATATTATATTTTAGCAGTTATAATTTTCCCCCAATATGGTTATTTTGCCCCTCGCCACATATTAGCAGCTTTCCCCATCACATTCCAGCTACTAACCGGGGAGGGTGAAGGTTAGCATGTACTTCCTCTGAGCCACTGCATCTTGCGTGCCAAATCACATGACAACTAAACACATTTGCTGGAAAGTGCTAACGGCACTCTACCACAGACATGAGCTCACAGACACCCACGATTGGTTAGCGTCGCTCTGATTGACAGGGGAGAGACTAAGGCTATCCCTCCCACCCAGAGAGAACAGCCAAGTTTTCTCTCTTGGACTCCTAGCTACGGATGGTTGTGGTATTGTCAGGATTCACTTACAGACTGTTCACTGTAAGTAATGTGGATGCATCTCTGTTGTTCCACTCTGGAACCTAAACATTGCCGTGTTACAGAGAAATCGGAACCTGTCAGGAATGTAATGGAAAACTTAAAGGAACAGCTTCACCTCTGACTGTTAAGCGCTGACACTGGAGACTCCTTCCATAAATGGTAAATAAAACATCTCCTATCAGAAAACTTCACCATGTCAAAAATGATATGTTTTTATTTGTTAAACGACAATTTGTTTATTATTAGGCTTAGATTACGTGGAGCATTTGCTGCATGAATCCCTGTGAATCAGCTGTTACTATAGAAATGTAAGTACAAACGCATAAAAAAAGCTCCGATTTGCCTTGCAGCCGACACCGTTAATTAATCAACACCTTCTGACCAGTCAGAATCAAGAAATCAACAGTGCTGTGGTATAATGGTATACAATATATAAGGATAGAATAAATGCACCTTGTTCAAGGCTCTTTCCAAGGTCCTTTCTCTTTTCATGCTCTATCTCTATCTTCCTCTCTTTGTCTCAGAGGAAAACAGACAGTGGGAAGTGAGTTTCCCTACAGTCTCAACACCTGCCAAAGAGCTACCAGATGCAATATCTCTCTCTAGGAAGCTTGGATTGACCTTTAAAGTGAATAGTTAATGATGTATTACCCTGCGCTTAGCAGCTAACAGTCAGTTATTGCCAACTAGCAGGCACAGAGAATAAAGTTTCTGTGAGTAGGACTGATGGCTTGTTGTTGGTGTTGCGCTGGTCGATGGTGATGACTCAGTTTTATTAGTCTGTGTCAAAAGGCTAGAGAGAGCTGAAAAGCAAAGAGTCTATTTGGATCCAGGTTTATTTAAATGACAATCCTGAGTCATTGCTGTCATTTCAGTATCAGCAACCTGACTTATTGTGGTTTCTTGCATTTGATTCAGCTATGGCGCTCCATCTTAAATGTATCTCTTTGAGTCTGTAATTTAGTAGGTGTTTGTACAAGGCTGTTTGCTGTGCCTCCGCAGTTGGCCCATACATGTTCACACACAGTGCTGTGTGAGCAGGACACACAGAAGATATTTACTCAGCAGCTGTAGCCTGGCTACAGGCTCCATCTGTCCTTGAGAATGTGGCTATCAGTTTCTGCAGGCGTAGGGAGCATCAAGATGTGCGATTATGTGCTTGCATAAAAATCTTTGCACATGTGTGTGTCCTTTGTGCATACTAATGTGATTTAGGTACATTTGATCAGGGTGAAACACATAATGTGTTTTATTTTTGTGATTATAGCACACATGGAAAAACAATGCAAAAGAATGAGGCATTGTGTGTTTTTGGTATCTTCATGTCCTTTGGTGTAGGAGGTCACATGGTGCAGAACATTGCAGATGGAAAAAGTGGTTAGGTTTGAATGAATGCATTATTAAGAGTTGTGGCTAATACCCTAATATCAATTATTTACTGTCCCTTTAACAACCTTTAACAATGACATACAGATAGATTTCACTTACTGATTTTTATATAGATTTAAGAAATAACTAGCTGGCTAACAGACATTTTCTGACATTTTTCCACTATGTTTTAGGTTGATATTTCAGTGGTAGTGTAATAAACACACACACTTGGATACAAGGTAAATGATGACTGTAAATAGAATGACACAGAGTGTCAACAGCCACACCACAGTCACATGCGCTCTGTACATGGTTTTTACCTTTGGCAGGGTTTTCAGATATAAGCAATATAAAATTGTCATGCTTAAATTGTGCAGTCCAGACCAGCAATTAAATCACTATATACGCTATAGTTAATCATGTTTGTTTTCAATACATAATTATTGTCAAATTTGTGCTATTACCAATGGAAATGAATGGTCATTGGTCACTCCATAATAATTAAGTCTGATTGCATTACAAGCAAACACATGATGTTGAAAGACAAGTGTCTCTAAAAAAACATAATTTCAGCCATTTTTTTAAAACAAATAGCTATATATGACAGCAAAATTAAAGGCCTGTGCCAGAGAGCTTTATCTAGATAAACTGTTTCACATGAGCTCCATTGATTTCACGTTTGTAAAGTTTTATATATTGTGGAAACAATTCAGGAAAAGCGATTTGTATGAAGAACAACACTGATAATTGTAACATGCGGTAAGTTGAGGCAAGAGATAAGTGCATAAAATCAGCATGGAGTTTATTAGGAGTAATGCACTAATCTTTATCATAAGTCCAAGTGATGGTTAATTCACAGGCAGACAGCAACAAACAAGAATGCAGCCTAAACAATACACTATAATACGCTTGTGTAATATACAAGATAGTATCGTCCCTACGAGTTATTACGCTGCACCTGAAAATCCACCATCCACCTGAGTTTTCGTGATTGCTGCAGTTCCTGACTGCACAGCTGATAATATTATTATTACACTTTTAATTATAATAATTAATATTATTATCCTGCACTTTTCTTAAACCTCAAATGGTTGAAATGGACAACCGTTGAAATGGACGCTTATCTCAATATTTTAAAATGAAAAATCGCAATCAGGGAAAAAAAATCTGTATCGCACAAGCCTAACCCATAATCATAAACACGAAAACATTCACAGGTCGAAAGCGGAAAGTATACCGAGGAACAAGGAAACATGAGAAAACAAGATAACATCAACAAGATAACATCAACAAGACAGACACATGGGGTATAAATAGTCACACAAACACAGAGCACAGGAAAACAATCGGAAAAGCACACCAATGGCTGGACAGGGGCGGAAACGAGACCAGAATCATGACAAATGCACGTGGCTAGACACAAGCACGTGACAAACCCAAACCAAAACAAAACGTGAGAACTGCACGACGTGCCGAGAAGGGGAATTCATGACAATAATTCTGCTGGTATTCTAACAGCACTGATACTGCTGACTATTATGTAAATAGACTGGTTATTATAATACGGTAGTGTTACTGTATATTAGACTGGATTTATATGGAGTTTGCACTTTACGTACATACGTGCACATAAAAAACCCAGCAGCACAATGGTTGTGTTTTTATGATGCATCAAGTTAACCTACTTAGAACAGAAAACGGTGTGTGACTAAAATCTTTCAGTGTAAATTAGCCTTTAGTAGCCAGGTCTTATTTCTTACAGATATCATAATTAAGTCTGTTGTATTTGGTTAGTATTTAGCTGATGTTACCTATTTATATTGATATGGATAGATAAATAGTAAACATCCATGAAACCAGGTGTTAAAAAAATTGGGCAGGACTGATAAGACTGCGCTTTACGACAGCAAAATGCTGTATTAATCCTGCATCAGTGCTAAGAGGGGGTCTCGGGCGGTGCTAATGCACACACATTTTTGGACCAAAATAGGTTTGAAATTCCCATTACATTGGAATATTTTGAATGTTTTACACCATTACACAAATGTCAGCCCAGGGCATTCATTTCTGACCACGACAATAGCAATAGAGCACAAACACGAAACAAAATAGGACCATGTCAGCATTAACTAGCATAATCGAGCCCTGTTTTTTTTTCTCAAAATGTCTGCCATTTGCTAAGGAAAAACTGAAATCTTTACATCTGAACATCTTAATGAAAGCTTCTGGGACATGGATTTTTTAACAGTGGTGCAAAAAATATATGCACATCCTCACTTAAGTCTGATCATCTTGCTTTTATCATCTCTAGCTCTTCCAATGCAAACCTTGCTCTGAATTGTTTTCACATCATATGCACTTTACTCTTTTTTTCTCTCCCTCCAGATTTTCCGCCGTGCAGACAAAAATGGTAAGTCTGACTTATTCCTTTATTAAAAGAAACTTATTTTATGGAAGATGTTTTTCTGTTTTTTCTGACATTGCATAATGACATTTCAGTAACTTTGCTTTTACACTTTATTTCATTGTCACTTTCTCACAGCAATTTGTAAAAAAAGTTTACTGTTACCCTCAATTTAGATGTAAAATAGCATGAGAAAGCAAAACGATAATGGATTTTGGTCGCTTTTCATGTTGTCTCTCGTTCAGCTTTGTTAAGCCACCATGAGTGAGTGATTTGCATAAATGTATTTTGCAGAGACAGGCTGTTTCACCACTCCAGAGCATCTCAGGGAATTTACATGTCAGTGCCTGCATTCAGTAGTTTGATTAATTAGCTAACTAATAACTAATAAAGAGAAAAGATCTGTGCTGAAATTTAATGTTCAGGCTTTTTTGGAGCATGTGAAGCAAGAAACAGCCTAAGGAGTACACAAAAAAGTACACAAAAAGCACTGATCTAGTTTGTAAGCTCACTTGAGAAGAATAATAAAGGGAAATATATGCAGTGCTATGTACTGTAAATGGATGCTAATTTCATATAATGCATGTACAGCATTATTGTACAGGAAGCAAAAAAAAAAAAAAAAGTTTCATTTGAAGGCAGACGCTTTTTTCATTTGAAGACTTTTTCATTTCAAAGAAAACAATGAGGAGAAAGAATGAGAGAGATGGAAGAAATTACATGCTGTCCAAACAAATCAGAAAGGAGTGGAGTCACTGAGCTGAGCCGTCATCGCAGAAATGGTAATCGCTGCTCCCAAAATGACAATTACCTCTCCACTTCAATCAACCCTCCATCCGTGCAAACGATAGAGGAGGAAGAGAGAATGTGTGAGTCAGACAGAAGGTGTAAGAAAGATTTTAACTCACTGCCTTAACACCTTTCATTAGACATGGAAGAGTAGAAAATGGCTGATTGGTTCTGATTAGGGGTTCTTAAACCAGTCCTCGCCGCGCCCAGACGCTCCACATTGTTGCTGTGTTACTGTGTTGTGTGAGTGTGTGGGCGCTGGTTGGAGAACCACTGGTCTACAGAACATGGCTGAGACGTGTAACTAGAGCAAAGTATGACATATAGTGAATTGGCTTGCATTCTCCTCTTGAAAATAAGTCTAGGCTTATTTTCAATTTTAACCCTTTTAACCTAGGAGTTTTAACCCCGATTTGATTGCTGGAGGTTGGAATAACTTGGGTTGGGTATATTTAAGGCATGGATGGAACTGGTTACTGGGTAAAAAGCTCCTAAAACACAAGATTCTAGCTAGTGTGTAATTTCTCTTCTAGTTTTACATAATTACAGAATCTACTGTGTTTTAGCTAAACTCAATTTAAGGGTGTTTTCAGACTTGCACAGAGATTTTGGTATGTTTGGTCAAGTGTGAAAACTGTTTCTGAAACCAGATACTCCTGAGATCCAATCACTGGTCTACCCAACAAAAAAACCAAAAAAAAAAAAAAAACCCAGTGGGCTGTAAAGATGAGTGCGGACTGCATGGTGCCGTGTGTGAAAGCGAGCTGCTCCAGGAAAGCGATCTGCTCCTGTTATCCCAGCATCAAATAACAGGACTGGCTGTTTCTTCATATTTCATATGTCTTAGAGTGATGGGAAAAAGTATCTGGTTGCCTGCAGGTTAAACAGTATGGCGTCTTAATAATATACATATATATAAAAAAAGAAAAAACAGTCCAGAGTTTAGAAGTAGAAACAAACCTACGATGAAGACTACCTGCTGAAAATGAGCCCAGAGTTAATCCTGGGTACAGATTCTAGTATTCAGGCCAAGTGTGACCATGCCCAAAGAATGTGTTAAAAATGTAAAGCCATGTACTTCTGTATTGGATGTATTAGGTATTGTCATGGAATGAAGGCTGAGATGGATACAATTGCATTTAAGAGTTTTTTAATAAAGGCAGGCAGAATAAATCCAAATCGTGAAGCAGAGACAGGGTCAAACCACAGGCTCAGGTCAGGCGATCAGCAAACAGTATTAATGGGAGGGTAACCAAAAACACCTAAACCAGGAAGCAAGCAAAGTCGAAAAACCAGAGTAACGATCACAATAACAAGCAGGCTTAGTAAAGTCAGATGCGCAACACTAACTAAGCGTTTACTTCGCAAGTTCCTGTGAATGAAAAATCCTTTATATAGTGTGTGTGTTAGTGAACAGGTGAGTGTGATCAGAATTCCTGTGATTGGGAACGGGTTAGCGGTGGTGGATTCTGAGGTGTGTAGTCTGGGGCGGCCATGTTTGTAGGCCGAGGGAATTGGACTTTGTGGACTGAATTGACCTGACAGGTATGCTTTGTCATAAGTGAGAACTTTCATGTACTATAGAAATGTATACACACTTGTTTAGTGAACTATGGATGGAACAGGGTGTCTATGGATCCTTAAAAAGTCTTGACAAGCATTAAATTAGGTAGAACCTTAAAAAAGGTTTGTAATTTGTATTAAAATGTCTTAAATCCATCTTTCCAAGGTCTTAAAATGTAAGTTAGATTTTGAATTTAGTTTCTCAAGTAGTTTGATGGCACAGAATGGAAAGATTTTGTACACGAGGTAGCTTACAGTTTCTATTTTAATGTCACACAGACTGGAATCAGAGCCAACAGCAATAATTTATGTTTTAGAGGGCCTCTAGTTTCAGGAAAGTTAATAACTTGCATTTAGCTAGATTGAAGTAACATTAGCTAATATAGGCATGGGAAAGTGTAAAGTTAACTAAACATTTGTTTCAAATGAATGAATACATAGCACAGTAAAGAAGTGCTTGGACAGTGTGCGAACTCAACACAATGAGAATCAAAGCTGTGGAATTCCACATGCAGTGCAAGAAGCATGAAGCATTTTGTGAAAACCAACCAACAAACACCTGGCGTTCATCAGTACTGTTCCATCACTTCTACCTCAGTACCACAGAGCACTGCTCCATCTCAGATACAAGCAACAGCAACGGCAGCACCAACCACAGCAGCAGTCCTCTGAACGCTGTTTAACTCCACCGCTACACTTAAAGCAGTGTGCCCTGGTGTCAATGAAGGAGTTGGAGAAATTTTCCTTGTTTCCTGACTTCAAGATCACTCACACCTTTGCGTGTGGTAAAGACAAATAAGCCTACACTGCTAGATTTGGACTGACCCCTTATATCATTTAAACTTGTCATCGTGGATTTCGACAAGGATGCGTTTGATCTGATGAAAGTCTGAATGACGCAAGCAAACAATGAAAGAACAAAACGAAGCAGTTGGACCTACATGAAGATCGTGTCCAGTCCAGATACCTGGGGACGCAGCATATTGTGCATCATCATAAATCAAACGCACTAAGGAAATGATACCAAGAAAAATGGTGGAGGAAGAGTTGGAGACAAAGGACACAGAACTCAGATTCATGCCATAATTGTGAAAGAGAAGAGACAATGGGAGACACCTCATGTTCAATTTTCAGACATTACAGTAAAGCCTTTAAACCTAGTACTGGTGTCCTTGGGTGCTTCTTGCCATTTTGTTATTGTGAAAGTGGTTTTGACTTTTCCTCTTAGTGGCATTAAAAAAGTCTTAAAAGGTTTTGAATTTAATTTGCCTAAAATTGCAGATGCCCTCTGGAAAGATGGAATATAAAATATTGGTACGAAGTGACTGGCTGGTTACAGGACTTACCTACATGGGTTTAACTGTTAAAGTGAGTCCTCACACTTTCCTGTGTGAAGATGTTCTGTGTCACTCTTTTTGATTGCCATCGGTTATTTTACTGAGGTGCGCTATGTAAAACGATAAACATCAACCATGTCTGATGGCTTCCTGGACATGTTATCATCTACTTCTCCTCAGAGGGCTAGAGCCAATATGCTTTGAGAGAGAAAGAGAGAGAGAGAGAGATCTACTACTGTTTGCAGCAGTTTTTAGGCGTAATTAGTGGTGTGTTCCTTACAAAAAATGTCTTGCGTGTTATTATGAAACTGCCGTAATTAAGCACCGTTCACCCTGACATACATGCGTGTGATTTTGTTTGCCTCTCAAAACTCACTTGCTCTGAGCTTTAGAGGCAGTGTTCCCAAGTGAGTCCCTGCAGAATCAGGTTACGTTTAAAATGTCAGTGCGGGTTGTTTTTATATTTACTGTCTTAGATATTTTAAAATTAGAACAAAATACAACACCATTTAGGACGTTGTGGAAATAACTATTTAGGCACTGGGAAACTTTTAACATTGCTTGCCCATTGACCTGTTGTCAAACCCGATCATATATTATGAACACGTTTATCAGTAATACAGTTGTAATACAAAATAGAGTTCAATTCGGCTAACCTTTTTTTTTTCTTTAGTTAATTGTGTATACATACATACATACAGTGGCCTGTAAGTGCAAAACACATTAACAAACCAAAAATGCACCAAACTGCAAATTCTAAAACATGACAGCAAAATCAAAAATACAAGAGCGACTTCAGAAACACATTAACCAACCCAAAAATACAGTGTGCTTTTCTGTATTTCTGTAATTCTCTTGTGTTTTTGGCATTCTTACTGGGTTATCTAATTTGCTGTTGCATTTTTTTGGTTGTTTTGCACTTATAGGACAAAACAAAAAGATATTAAAAAAAAAAACAAAATTAAAACCAATTAGCAATCAAATGGCATATTAAATAAGGAATAAAACATGACAGACCATGCTGTTATACAAAAATATTGCACATAAAGTGGTAATAAAAGGCTGGACTAATAACAATGACAACATAATAATCAGTTTATGTTGCAGCAAAATTACTTCCAGTTTGTGCACAGAGCGGAGAAATGCAGTAGCTCCAGTAACTCACAGTCTAGCTGAGGGCTGAGTAATTAGGTGAGTGTAGAAATAAATTTAAAATCAGATCTGTATGTTTACTTTGGTGATACAGTTGCACTGTTCTTATTATAAAGCAATAAGCATCAAAACAAAGAATAAGCCCAACACAAACAAAGTTCATCTAAGATCATCCCCAAACTTAGTAAATTGAGGATTTAGATAGAAAAATTAGCTAATTTGAGAGGGATAGTTACTGAGTGAGGAGAAAAGAGCAGAAAAGATTGATGGGTGTTGCAAGAGCACGGCAGAGAAAATCTGGAAAGAGGCAGAATGAACAGAAGAAGGGATAAAGACTAGGCTGTGGACAGATGGGAAGGCTGGACAGATCAGATTTGAGATTTCAAAGCTCCATATCCTTTGACTATCCTGAGTACAAATAAGTACTCAATTATTAATGCTTCAGGCTTATATCTGAGGTGTTTTTATTCAGGATATGTTCGTTACAGTCTTTAAATAGGGGAAAAAATATTTACTTGTTAATTGAAGAATTACTTCAACACTGCTTAGGTAATTCTAACTTATATGCCTTTTCCTTAAATATTAGAGAAGTTATAGTAAACAAAATGTTACTCTGCAGAAATATAATCTTACTGATTTTACAGTTTTTCTCAGTTGCTTCAACACATTTCATTGAATATTACCCCATTTTCTCAAAGTCACAAGACATCACATTCAACATCACAAACAACACACACACACTACCTGTTGCATGTCTGATCTCAGGGGTCACATGACCTCATCCACATCACGCAAGAAGCAAGCCATCAGGGGAAATACACTATGCTCTGAATTTCTTGTAGGTGAATAAGGTTCACATGACCATGTTCAAAGTCGCCGTTTCCTTTTCATTCGACAAGAGTCATTGTCTGCAGTTCTGCAGAATGACAAGTGCTGTTGCTTTATTAGGGCTACAGTCATCCTTTTTTCAGCAACTACTGCAAGTCGTACAGGGCTATATGATTATGTGATACAGTAAGTACATTCACTTCAGAGTAAAAATACATAGTTCTTACTCTTTCTCCATGTAGTGCATTGAAGTACAGTATTACTAGTATTACTGAGCTTCTCTCATTTTGATCTCATGGACAAGGACATGGTCAATCACAGTGGCCTGAATTTCATGTGATATAGCTATCCTTGTTGTCTACTGTCATTGTTTTGGTCACTTTTTCCAAAAGAGATCTTTTTATGCATCCTGATGTTCTGCTTGGTGTGCCATTTTGCTGCTTAGTGCTTGTACTTCTAAATGTGCACACGATGGGATCTGTGTGTAATTCTGCTCAAATAGTGCAGCCGATCTGTAACATGAGTGAAAACACTGTATTTAGAAGAAGAAGCCGAAGCCTTTATTATATTAACAAACCAAAAATGCACCAAACTGCAAATTCTAAAACATGACAGCAAAACCAAAAACACAAGAGCAACTTCAGAAACACAATAGCAAACCCAAGAATACAGTGTGATTTTTCTGTCACATATACATTGCAGCACAGTGAAATTCTTTTCTTCACGTATCCCGTCTTGTTAGGAAGCTTTAACCCCCAACCTTCTGATCAGTAACCCAGAGCCTTAACCGTGGAGTCACCACTGCCCTTTGTTGAGCCACCACTGCCCTTATTTATAGTTCTGTTAAATGTGTCATCCTTTTGAGAACAGAACTGAAGCTTTTGGATATCCTGTTGTTTGTTCCAGTTCTAGTGTCTGTGCATTTGAGAAAAACTGTAATCCCAGTCTAGTGGTGAATCAGTCTAGGCTCTGTTCTTACTTTAAATAACCGTTATTGGATTTCTAGCCTATTGATCGATCAAGGGATAGGGCGTGCTCGATTGCAGGGGTATATGAACACACCCCATTATGAGCGAGTATAATTTCTTCACAGAAAGTAAGCTTTATTTAATAAGAAGTTACTGATGGTGAAGAAGAATGACAGCAGTGCTGTTCTAGCATATTGTGGTTAAAGTGTCACAAACTTTGGATGCCTTCCAATACTGTTATTAGCACACACCTGTTGACTATGTCTCATGATTTCCCATTGGGGGGAATCTCTGTTGTGACTTGTGGCTGATTAGCTCAAGTGAAATTTGTTAGCTGAGCCCTGAGGGATCAAGTAAAACATAACAAGTGTAGACTTTAGGAGCAGGACTTGCGATCTTATTCATTTCCGATCAAGATTTTTTCAAGTATGTAGCCATACTTCGTTGAGACATGCAAGCTGACACAACTTTATTACTTGATTCTCATAAATCGTTTACAAACTAAGTGTTGCTGCATCACAGCTCCAGGGTTCAAGCCTGAGCTCAGCCTTCTGTATGTGCCTGAGTTTCACATGTTGTCACCATATACATGTGGGTTTTCTCTGGGTTCTCCGGTTTCTTCCCACCTTCTAAAAATATGCCAGGAGTTGGAATGTTACACTAAATTGCCGTAGGTGGGAATGAGTATATGAATTGTGTGTGCATGGTGACCTGCAATGGACTGGCATCCTGTGGCTCTAGATTCACAACAACCCTGACCAGGATAAAGTGATTACTGAAGATGAATGAATAAATGAATGAGCTAACAAGCTAGCTAACTGAAAAGCACTGGAATGCGATTTAGATTTAAAAAAAAATTTGTATGATGTGTTCTTTCCCTTGTGCTACCACTTATGTAACATAGATGATGGACAGAAAATTGGGAGGTTTGGGAGGATTATTGGAACACTGCTGTAAGATTGAGTGACAGTCATACAAAAAAAGGTAATGGAGAGTATGTACTAGAAACTTTAAGTACTTTCAAGTCTTCTAGTACAGATGAGAAGCATTCAGTACATTATTCTTTCAAGATTCGTAATCCTCATAGAAAACATTTTTACATGTATGGAAAAGTACTGATAAATTATACTTAAATTAAAATACTGATAGTTTGTCAAAAACATACTAATTAAAAGTGGACGTTTCTGGCAAAAATGTACTCAGGCAAAAGTCAACCTACTTAATGTACTCAGGTATAAAAAAATTAAAAAGTAAATGTTTTTAACTGATGAAATTAAGTAGGTCACAGGAGATAACGGATCTGCATGATTCATCATATTTTTTTCTACATTGATGCTTTGATGATGATTTGATGCTTTGAACTGAAATGTGAATAAAATGCCTTTTAAAAAATAAAATGCATGGGAGCCCATGAGTCATTGCCTGGATGAGAGAACAAGAGACCTTTAAGATTTGTAACAAGTACTTTGAAGGTCTAAACAAATATGTGTAAAAGGAATATGGAAATGAGAAAAAGGTACACTTTTTTCTTGGAAATTTAATTAAGAGTACATGTGTTCAATTTCAATAACACTGAAGTAATACCTCATTATAGTAAAGAAGTACAATTATTGAAGGATTTTCCATCCCTGGTTTTGTTGCTGCTCTGAGAATAAGACAAACCAGTCCATTAGATATAGCCCGAGTAAGACAGAGCAGCAGAGTAGATGGAATCCTGGGGAATTTAATCTACTCTTAGGGTGTACATCAAACACCATCCTACAGACTGAAGTGTGCAGCGTGTAGCTCTTACACAGCACTAGAATTTTGCCTGACAGCACACCTCCCCTGCTGAGACCTCTTAGGACTGACCTTGCAGTAATAATCAATGAGACTGTGTCCTTGTTGGTAAGCACTTTGCTGTTTAGGTACTTAACTTTTGCAGCTCTGTGTGGGAGTCTGCCCTGTCAAAGACATCGCTATAGCATGGCCAAACCAATACACAAGCAACAATATAGCAGAAAATGTCCAAATACTGTGCATTAGTGGCTTTTTTGAGTTCTAGTTTTCCAAAGCCCTCAGTGATGCTACAGACATGTCAAGTGAGAAAAATGTGCCTGTAAGCTCTTTTATTCCAGATAAATGGATTTCCGGAAAATATATGGGAGTTCTTTCTCTTTTTCTTTGACTGCATATTATAAATTGCTTTCCTGTTTCCTGATCCCCTTAAAGATCAAAAAAGATGAAGTTCTTGATTTTTAAAAGAAATAAGTCAGAAGGGAAGCAGATTAAAGATGCTGATCAGGGATGTCTTCTTCCGCAAATCTGCTTGGGACCAGATGGCTGCCAAATTTGTCCTTGAAATAACTAAGCAGAGGCCGAGTCCTTGGATGTTGTTCTGACAGAACATAATATGGACCTTTTCACCCTCCAGGGTAATTAAAAGTCTGGTCATTTAGCCAGCATGTCAGTCTCCTGGATTGTCTCCAAAGATATTTTCTTCTGGTTTTTTAGATCATTTCATAGTTAGGTCTTATCATTTGCATAGTTAGGTCTTAGTTTTGCATAGTTTGCAAAGTGAAATCTTACTAAGGTAAGATTTCCCACTAAAATATTATTTAATGGTGATATTAGATCTTGATATGGTCTGTGACCTGGTAAACTTATTGCAACAGACAAAATTCAGGAGATGTGTGAGAGTCCAGGGGCAGAAGGTTTATTTACAAAATCCAAAACAATTCAAAATCAAGTCAAAACAATTCACAAATAGACCAGACAAAGGGCAAATTCAAAGGCTAGTCGATCAACATGGCAAGGATCAAAACACAGAAACAGCAATTACACAATAAAAGGCTCAGAATTTAACAAACATTAGAGTTAGCAAGATTTAACACTGACTGAATCAGTGTTGCCAACTCTTTTCAGAGATAAGTAGCTAACACATGCTCAAAAAGTGGCTAGAAGTCATTAGATTGCATCATAGACTAATTTGTGGTGATCTGTGATTGGTCACTGGGAACAATGGTGATCAGTAATTGGTTGTTGGGAACAATAGTGATTAGTGATTGGTTGTTAGGAACAATTGTGATCAGTGATTGGTCATTGGGAACAATGGTGATTAGTGATTGGTCATTGGGAACAATGGTGATTAGTGATTGGTCATTGGGAACAATGGTGATCAGTGATTGGTCATTGGGAACAATGGTGATTAGTGATTGGTCATTGGGAACAATGGTGATTAGTGATTGGTCATTGGGAACAATGGTGATCAGTGATTGGTCATTGGGAACAATGGTGATTAGTGATTGGTCATTGGGAACAATGGTGATCAGTGATTGGTCATTGGGAGCATTGCTTTGTCCAAGTGCAACCCAGTCAGGCTTTACACACTGCTGGTGAATTAACCAAACCTGCTCTCTGAACTCATATAACCGGTAGCTATGATGTGATGGAGAGCCGTATCGAGTGAGTTCAAAAAGTTGTTAGATTTGTTGCTAGTCTCTGTTTTGAAATAAAGTCACTAAAGGGGTTTAAGTCACCAAATCTAGTGACAAATTTTCATCAACACTGGGCTGAATGTTTGAACTGGCTATAGTCTACAAACAGGAAGTTTTGGACTGGTGATGAAGAAGGAGTTAGTATTCAGTGGGGGACCTCTGCTGCTGTGAAGGTGTTATGTCCTGCCTGGGTGTGACAATTATGTTACTTTCTTCATTGGCTGCAATACTCCAAAGTTACTTCCTGTTTCCTAAAATATTAAGAAATCTTAAGCAAACTAATTGTAAGCATTTTCAGATTATTTCTCTTCAATGAGGCAAAATTGAGTCAAATTCAGTAAAATGTCATTTTGTTTTTTTCCTGGTCCTTTTCTAGCCAATACATTGTAATAAGTGTCATTCTCACATACTAAGGTCATCCTTCACTCAGGTAGACTTTGCTACTCTTTTTTGTTTATATCCCACTTCTTTGTAAACCGAGTCACAGTTAGATAACTTGGCTGAGATAAATCAGATTTCCTCTGCATGTTGACTCAATCTTCCCTCTTCCTTGGAGTCTGTCTCTTAGCTGTCTCACCTAATTTACGACCGGAATTTTTCTAAGCTCAAATAAGGCAGTCAGAAGGCCCAGGCCCAGGCAAGACACATACATCACCACAGCTCTGCAGACTCTGCAGCTCAAGAAGCACATGTTCCATTGAGGTGTGAACTTTTTTTTTCCTTCTAATGCTAAATTTGTACTGTTATATTGAAGTGCAACATGTACTTGATGTTGGGTCATCATGATTGAGCAGCCCAACGTAGCTCTTGAATACAAAAAGTGGAAAAATGAATGAAAGTGCCCAGAGGAGAGAAATGCTCAGTGCTCAGGCCTGCTGAGATTTAGGTCACATATGGCACCATCAAGCTGTGCACTAAGGGCTCAAACTGGTGATTTGATATTTGAGTTCTTCCAGTGTGCATCCTCTGTTAGGCTCCCTATCAGCATGATTGATGAAGGATACTGCACAATCAGAGATTCAAGGGCACAGAAGCCAGATGCTACTTCATGTATAACGACTGATGTATGACTCCAGTCATCTGTGTGATAAATCCGTATGTGAGTGGTGAGCTGTTTGGCTCGTGTTGGATTGCAAGAACTGAACTGATGAGGAAAACTTGTCAAATTCAAATACTGTTTCTAGTAGTATTTACCAACAGCGCATTTTTCTGTATCATATTTGTTTTAATCTATCTTTTTTTTTTTTTTTTACAAGATTTGACACTATAAAATTTACATGATTGGCATAGTAAGAACAGTGATTATTGAAGTTATAAAAAATAAGCATTTGTGTTACAATCATATTCATTCATTAAAGTCATTTTAAATATGACTTTGTTTGAAATGTTTGTGGGAAAGTGCTTGGCTACATCTTATATAAAAATTATAGTCCTCAAACCTTTTTTTCTCTTTGTGGTAGATGATGGCAAGCTCTCCTTTGAGGAATTCAAGGCTTACTTTTCTGATGGGATTCTCACGACTGAAGAGCTTCAGGAGCTGTTCTACTCAATCGATGGGCGACAGACAAAGTATGTACTATCTGAATTTTATCCCTCGTTTTTAAATCTATACTATATATGGAATCTTTCCCCTTAATTACTATTCACTGTGACAAGCTGCAGCACAGCTTGGCTTTAAAGACTTTTGAACAAGAAATAAATAAAAAAAAAAGCTGAAATCTGTCATGGTTAAAAAAAAAAAAAAAGAAAAACATCAAGGCAACAGTGAAGGTTCCATATAGAGTTTCCAAAAGAGAAAGTTCTGTCTTTGGCTCAAAGAGGATTTGAAAAAAATATGAAAGACTTGGTTTTGAGGCTTTAAAAATCACTGCAATGTAGGACCACATGGGAATGGTTTCAATTTTGGTTTTTCACTGTATAATCGAAACACTTCACAGACTCTTTCTAAAAGAGTGCACAATCTGCAATCATGGCAACCAATTGCTTAGTAATTACTGTATTCAGAAATCTACAGTAAATTAGAGTCCCATAGTTCTGAAATAGAGATCTGTTCCATGCTCAGCATGCATCTGGTTCTCTACAACAGAAACCCAACTCGCCTATCCTCATTAAAGCATAATCCAGCAATTAGATTTGCAGAGGCTGGTGCATTTTTCAGCCTGGTTAATAGTCCTCCTTTGCCACAGACTATAGGGTCAAAATAAACTCCTTGCTTCTTTGCTACTCAAAAAACATGATTAGATATTACTAACTTTATACATCCTAATAGACATACTGTATATGTGTATAGACAGAAATATAGGACATGTCTATATGATCTATACCATATCTGTAAAGATTAATTAGCCATAGCCTCACTTGTCATCTAGATAAGGAAAGAACACAGAGCTATCCCACAGAAGTGCATGATCAGTGACAAATCGCCATCACTTTGAGCAACCAAGGTCAAACAGGTGCCATTTTGTAACATAGTGGATTGGCCACAACATGTGTGTGTGTGTGTGTGTGTGCTATTTAATTACTTAAATCATTAAAGAGCCCTATTTTTGCTTTTAATTTAGCCCACTGAGTCTCACCTCTATTAAAATTCAATTACTGCCTCCAGGGAGCACTTGAGACAAGTCCAAGCAATTATTTAGTCCAAGCTTCTTCGCTCAAGATTACATTTTGTTTTGATCTGTAATTCGATGTGGCATTTCGCACATAGAACAGGCCATATTTTAGAGAGAATATGATAGTGACTGTTATCTTGTTTTTAACTGGAGATCATTTGCTAATTATGAACAGCTAATTATACAGCTATACAGTTACATACATGATTTAAATTGTGCATATCTGGCCTAGATGTATATATATATATATATTGCTTTTCAGCTGCTTATTGCTGTATTGTGAAAACTATACATTCGGGTCCATAAGTATTTGGACACTGACCCAGTTTTCGTCATTTTGCCTCTGTACACCACCACAATGGATTTGAAATGAAGCAATCAAGATGTGATTGAAGTGTAGACATTCAGCTTTAATTCAAAGGGTTTAACAAAAATATTACGTTAACCATTTAGGAATTATAGGCATTTGTTTACATAGGCCCTCCATTTTCACAGGTTCAAAAATAATTGGAGAATTAACTGATAAGCAGTTTCATGACCAGGTGTGACCCTTTTCCACATTATTTTATGATAAATTAAGGAGATAAAAGGTCTGGAGTTGATTCCAAGTTGTGTCATTGGCCAACTACTTATGGACCCGACTGTACTCTTACACACATGACACACAATTATATCATTATCATTTTGATGGGTGTGTAATAGTCTAACCCTACGAATCTGTTCAACCTGACAGGATATGTTACAATTAGTACAGTAAAAATCACTCTTCTTGTATTAAACTACCACTTTTCCTTCTTTTATTTTCTGCTTCCCCTTTACAGCAACCTTGACACCGACAAGTTATCAGGTGAGTTTAGACCATTCCTTTCTGTTTACAGAAAACTTTATATTTCTCTAATATATAAGGGCGGACAGTCGTGCTAATCTACTAATTGACTATTAACTCATCAAGAGCTTTATGATAAACACATAAAATTGAATTCCACTAAAATTGTCTTCTTTGTCCTCTGACAATTTTTTTCTGGCTACTTGTGGCTCCTTTATCAGTTCATCTTGTGATTTCTGAAAGGTGTCAGGGCCTTGTGGAGGCAGAAAGGTGGAACCTGGTGGGGTTAGTAAATTGTTTTTGGATGAGCCTGTGGAGTTGGCAGCGTTAGAGTGTTAAAAGAAAGTTGCAGCAATACAGACATTTCATGAGTCTACACGGGCCAACAGATTGGTGTCAGACTAAGATGTCAGCCTCCAGAAGTCATTTCAGACTCTGCTTGAGACACTGCTGATGGGGCTGGGGCTTTTACTTTGTAATAGTAACCCAATTAATTGTATAAAAATCATTTATTCTCATGATGTTGGTGCTTGTGGAGATATGTTATGATGTAACTGGCTTTAGGGGTTCTTGATACATTTTCAGCATGTCAAAAAAGTACAAGCCTGGAAAAGCATCACAAAAGAAGAATGCAATAGTATGGTGATGTCAGTGGGTTGCCGGCTTGATGAAGTTATTGCAAGCCAGGCATATGCAACCAAATATTAACCAAATATTAAGTGTTATTTACTTTAATTTACTTACTTTAATTTACTTATCTGTTCCTATACTTTTGCTCACCTTAAAATTTGGTGGTCTACCACCAAAGGCGCCAAATTGTTTAACACATCTGGCTGTAAATATCAGGAAATGAAAGCTGAAATTCTGGTCTGTCGGCTCATATTCCTCTTTTGATCTCAAACCCAAATGTCTTCAGTGAAAAGCAAAAACAAAAGAATTGGCCTTGCCGTTCCAATACTTTCAGAGGGGACTGTATATGGTGTATGATACCTATGTACAACTGCCAGATAAACTGGCTCATATAGTGTGCAAGGACACACTTTCTCCTGACACCGTAGGAGCAGTTCCTCTTAGGAACTGATGCAATGTATACCTTCCCTAAAACAGTTCCAGACTTGTTCTCACTTTTTATCAGTAGGCTGGCCTCTGGCACAAACTAGGACTGCTGTGTTATGAACACTAAGCTGCAGCATGAACACAAGAAGATGCTTGGGTTTGGGAAACCTCTTGTCTTTGTCTCAGTTTCTCCTCGGAATAATCAAATTCAGACATATTGCTCCACTATGTGTCCCCGCTCATCAACGTCAATTTTTTTCTTTTGTCAACTTCTTTAACATCCCCAGCATTTATGTTTTATTGGACTCTTGATTTCTGTCAGTGCTCCTGTTTCAGAAAGAGGTAAAAGGGTGTTCTGTGGCAGTATGGCTGAATGATTCATCATATTTTTTATAGTTATCTTGTTGTGATTTTCAGCAATGAGCACATAGTAAATGAATGCAATAAATGTGTCGTAAAAACTGGAAATAACAGCACTGCTCAGATTCCAGCTGAGTGACTCTCACACTGCAGAGTTATGTGCATGAAGGGGTAGGACAACGCTGCGGAAACACACTAATTTGAACTTGAACATATGCTCTATTGTTAGCTGTTACACTGTTTTTAATCTTATGTACACTTTTGTACCTTTTCATCTTACTTGAATAAATTTGTACAAACAGAAATGCCCTTTTAACATGTTGCATTCAGCTCTGGTCTTCTGTGATAACATTTTCCTGTGGCTGAAACTCAAATACAGTACACTATATATGGTGTAGAGCAGTAATTAGGGTGTAAAATGCTGTTATGTTATTCCTTACATGGTGTGGATAAGTGAACAGTAGGTAGTCCTTTGGAATTTGGCTTAACTGCATGTTGGCGGTGCTTAAATAAATAAAATATTCCTTTGTGAAAGCATGCTGATGGTGGTGCATATTGAGTCATTCCATATATTTGTGAAAGCAAAGTGTGCATATTTGTTCATTAAAAAAAACTAATTAAAGAGCCAATGGTCCTCACTAAAACATGCCTACAATACAAAATGTTTGAGTTGTCCAATAAGTAAGGATTAACACACGACAGACCGTGCTGTTATACAAAAATAATGCACGCCGGGGGGTATGATGCGGCACGAGATGAAAGCTGAGTGCCGCTACCCCCCCCGAAGCGCATTGTTTTGTATAACAGCACGGTCTGTCATGTGGTATTCCACTTATACCACAATGATTTGCCAACAAATACAATGTTTAATTTATTAATGAATGACACATCGCGCATGTTAATGGTTTATAGTTAGATTTAATGTTTTGGAACATCAGAGAGACAAGTTAGTTCGTGTTCTCACCTACATTATAGCTGCAATAAACAGTCATTCCCTCAGCAGCCTCTCTCTCTCTCTCTCTCTCTCTCTCTCAGCACAGCCTGTTATTTTATGAGAAAACAGAGGAAACGGAAAGCAGTACAGAGACAGAGAATGCTTACAAATGAGAATCCTTCCATAAATGTTAATCTTTGAACAAAAAAATGCAACGACATCAATGATTATAAGAATTAATTTGTTAAACAACACCCCATGTTTTAATTTGTTTATTATTAGGCTTAGATTAGATTATGTGGAGTGTCCACTATACAAGTTCCTGTGAATGAGCTGTTACTATAGAAACAATAACATATTAGAATGTGTGCATTAATGTTAACGTTCATGTTACCTGTGCTGTTATACGAAAATAATGCAGCATGCAACCATGTGGTATCTATAAGTATTTACCATTTGTTTTGCAGAGTAGTCATTTTATTTGCTTCAATGATAGAAATATTGGGATAATTTTTTATTTTTTGTTGAGTAAACCTGAAATAATAGCAGAATCAGTCATTTTTGAGTTCTGTACCAGATCCAGTCAGATACAATTTATCACATATCACTATTGCAATGTCTTTATCACATCTCACATTTTTGTCTATATCACACAGTCCTATGTGGCAGTGCATACAGTCTCATGACTGCCATTCATGTGGTGGAAGAAAAATGAGTTGCCTTGTAATTACACAACATTGCATTACACAACATTAGAAGACACGCTGTACACAAGAGCAAATATATCGCTTAAATGATCTAAGAAGTTGATAAAAATGAAACCACTTGTCACAGCAACTCCCCTCCCCATCATTGAAGACTGCCATCTCCTAAATATACATGTAGATTTAATTCCAGCTTCCACTACCAGCTCATACTATATGTGAACACCTGAAACACTCAGTGTCCTTGTGAAGTCTTGCCAACTACATAGTTTGTGTAAGTTATGAGTCTTCTTGTTTCCCTGGCTGCCCTGTTGATTTTTCAGACCCGTACCTTGTTCATCATTAACAGCTTTGGACCTCTGATTATATTGTCCATAATTCTTTGTGTACTGACTGTTGCCTGCCAGACTACATTGATTCTGTGGATAATGCTGCTCTCCTCTGTTATACCACTTCAGGAAAAGCATTAAATCAATCATAGTCATTCTCTATAGACCCATATTTCTATAGAAAGAAATGTATCTGAAATTCAACAAAGAATGCAGAAACAGTATTGTTAGAAGCAGTAAGTGTGTCAAACGCTTTGTATGGGCCTAGAATGCATTAAGAGAATTTAAGCATTTAATGCTGCTTTCTGTGGAATACCCCTTCAGTCAAATGATCTAGTATGAGTGACTAATGAAGGCTGAGATTAAAGTGACGGAAGGATTTGACTGGGAGAAACTAAATTACACAAGTCATTAGACCTAGCAGTGCAGTGATAGTCTGCTCTGTTTAAGTGCACTTTCCAGGCTACATTTCAATCTTGACAAGATTTACATCCAGAAGTGTTTATTAGGAATGTTAATTTCGGATATTTCAGAATATGATAACCTAAACATTCCACATCAACTATTTGGTACATTCTTCAAAATAATGAACGCACTGGTGAGTGCATGAATGCCCAAAAGCCTGGAAGACCACAGAAAACAGCTGTGGTAGGTGACAGAAGAATATTTTCCCTGGTGAAGAAAAACCTTTTCACAACAGTTGGCCAGATCAAGAACACCCTCCGGGAGGTAACTGTATCTGTCTCAAAGTCAACAATCAAGAGAAGCCTTCACCAGAGTAAATGCAGAGGGTTTACCACAAGTTGTAAATGATTAGTAAGCCTCAAAAACAGGAAAACCAGATTAGAGTTTGCAACAAACATCTAAAAAAGTTCGAAACAACAATATGGACAGAGGAGAAAATCATCAACTATCAGACTTATGGGAAGAGAAGAGTATGAAAAAGAGAAAGAACTGCTTAAGATGCGTTATCTTATGGCATGGGAGTGCATGGCTGCCAATGGAACTGGTTTCCTTGTGTTTACTGATGATCTGACTGTTGACAGAAGCAGCAGGATGAATTCTGAAGTGTATAGGGCTGTATTATCTGGGGGTCCCTTGAGGACTAGTGGTTAGGCCACAGCGCTCTCATTGCCACGGCCCAGGTTTGTTTCCCGGCTGGGGAAGCAGCCCCAGCCACTGGGGTTGCATATGACAGTGCACTCCCAGTGCTGGTCCCAAGCCTGGATAAAATTGGGGACGGTAGCGTCAGGAAGGACATCTGGCCTAAAAACAACAACATATGGCTATATTATCTGCTCAGATTCAGCCAAATGCTTCAAAACTCACTGGATGGTGCTTCACAGTGCAGATGAACAATGACCCAAAGCAACCCTTGCTGAAGGCAAAACTGAAGACAGAACACACTAAGAACAATATCAGGAACTGACAACAGATGCAGTAAAGGCCTGGCATCACCAGGGAACAAACCCAGTGTCTGGTGGTCATGTCTATGGGTTTCAGACCTCAGGCAGACTTTGACTTCAAAGGATTTGCCACCAAGACTTAAAAATGAGAATATAATAAAATTTAATTTATGATTATGTTAATTTGGCCAATTACTTTTGTTCCTTTACCACATAGAAAAAGTGCTGTAGCTGTGCGTGTTTGTGTGTGTTGTGTATATGTGTGTATATGTGTGTATATATATATATATATATATATATATATATATATATATATATATATATATATATATATACACAGATCAGCCATAACATTATGAGCCAAATTGTGATGGCTAGATGATCATCTTCTTTAATGATCAGAGCATCTTTAAAACGGCAGGCCTTGTGGGTTGTTCCTGGTATGCAGTGGTTAGTACCTACCAAAAGTGGTCCAAGGAAGGACAACCGGTGAACTAGCGACAGGGTCATGGGCGCCCAAGGCTCACTGATGTGCGTGGGGAGTGAAGGTTAGTCCATCTGGTCTGATCCCACAGAAGAGCTATTGTAGCACAAATTGCTGAAAAGTTAAAGCTGGCTATGATAGAAAGGTGTCAGAACACACAGTGCATCATAGCTTGCTGCGTATGGGGCTGTGTAGCCACAGACCTGTCAGAGTGCCCATGTTGACCCCTGTCCACTGCCAAAAGTGCCTACAATGGACAGGTGAGCATCAGAACTAGACCATGGAGCAATGGAAGAAGGTGGCCTGGTCTGATAAATCACATTTTCTTTTACATCATGTGGAAGGCCGGGTGCTTGTGCATCGTTTACTGGGGGAAGAGATGCCACCAGCATGCACTATGGGAAGAATGCAAGCTGGCGGAGGCAGTGTGATGCTCTGGGCAACGTTCTGCTGGGAAACTATGGGTCCTGGCATTCATGTGGATACTATTTTGACACATAACACCTACCTAAACATTGTTGCAGACCAGGTACACCCCTTCATGGCAACGGTATTCTCTAATGGCAGTGACCTCTTTCGGCAGGATAATGCGCCCTGCCACACTGTAAACATTGTTCAGGAATGGTTCGAGGAACATGACAAAGAGTTCAAGGTGTTGACTTGGCCTCCAAATTCCCCAGATCGCAATCCAATCTAACATCTGTGGGGTGTGCTGGCCATGAGGTCCGATCCATGGAGGCCCCACCTCACAACTTACAGGACTTAAAGGATCTGCTATTAACGTCTTTGTGCCAGATACCACAGCACACCTTCAGGGATCTAGTGGATTCCATGCCTCAATGGCTCAGGGCTGTTTTGTCAGCAAAAGGGGGACCAGCACAATATTAGACAGGTGGTCATAATGTTATGGCTGATCGGTGTATGTATGTATGTATACATATATATATATATATATATATATATATATATATATATATATATATATATATATAAATTTTCTGTAAAATCGCATACCTTGTCAGTATTTATCACATTGTCCTTAAGCTGAAAGTGAGAGTGGCTGCAAGGAAAGGTGGTGCCTTGGAAAAAAAATATCTCACTAGTGCGGCAGTGTGCAGCACTGCTTATCTAAAAATAGATGGGTGTTTTGTTCATTTCTGGACAGCAATGCCATGTTCTTCTGTGCGTTTGATAGCTGTTGTGTATTATAAACTTATAAACTTATGAACATGCTAGGAGTTGCAGCAGAGGTTGCAATCTAACATGTTTACAACAGTAGCAGATTACGCAGCCAGTGCAGTGTTTTCAGTGCAGTCGCATCCCCTGTGCACAGAAACAGAAGTTGCTGGAGTATGATTTAGGGGAGTGCAGGGGAAATTTCTGGAAAGTCACAGTTGGATATAAAGGGAATGAGGGGATATGAGAGAGAGAGAGAGAGAGATCACTTTGTCATTATCCAAACATGAAACATTTATACACCTTTTTCTGGTCTTTTCCTAAACACTACACAGCCTTCATGCTGATCTGGCCATTACATTCTCTATGCTCTATGATCCTGTTCCCTCTCCTTTGCCTCCTTTCAGATTATTTTTCTCAACATCTTGGGGAATATCTGAATGTCCTCTCAGCTCTAGAGAAACTCAACGTTGCCATCCTAAAAGCAATGGACAAGACTAAAGAGGTAAGAAAACTTAACAAAACCCTCAAAACACTGATATATTTATAAAAATAAAATATGAATGTTTTGATGATGGTTCAATGTCATTAAAATGTGCAGAATGAGTGTGATTCTGCCATGAAGCAGGCAGAAAGAACCAATTCACAGATGGAGACTTTCAGGGCTTTATACATAATGTCTGTTTTAAGCAGTGAAAATTCCAGGCTGCTTGTTTGCATGAATTAGCATGTTAAAGTGCTTGTGCGCTGCTGGGTTGTTATTCTGGAGAAGTAGAACAGCGTTTGGTGGAGTTTGGCTGTTGAGATGCGGGTCTGCGCATCTGTAGCAGTTTGTCAACATATTAGGAGAGCCCTGTGGTGAGAGACTCCAGCTGTGTGTGACTGGAAACTTTATTGAACTTCACTGTTACTTTACTTACAGAACTGTTCCTTTAGGTCACGTCTGATGAGCTGAGCTGGATATAAAAAAAAAACAGAAATATGCTGCAGTTCTGTGGTGTTGAAGCAATATAGCATTAATATTAATAATATTACCTAATCATACGTCCATCTTGCATTCAGTCCATTGCATTCAGTCCAACACTACATTAGATTTCCTTAGCTTCCATTATTTACAGCATGAATTAACATCCTGACAAAACCACAGCCATCTGTGGCTGGGAGTCTAAGAGAGCTTAACTGGCTCTTCTCTCTGGGTGGGACGGATGGCATTACTCTCTCCCCTGTTGATTAGGGCAACACTAACCACTCGTCAGTGTCTTTGAGCTCTTGTAGATAGAATAGAGTAGTTAGCATTTGTTCACATTATTCTCAATCAATCAGTCAATCAATCAATCAATCAATCAATGAAACAGTCAGTCAGTAGGAGCAAAGCATGAACTTCAGCAGTAATACACCATCAGTAATGTCTACAAAGTATTTAATGGTTGTATTAGTAGATTTTTTTTTTATAACTGCAATTTAAAATAATGTGTACCTGTATTGTTTATTTCAACTATAATTAAAATCACAATTACAAACTAACGTATACTTATTATTCATGTTGTGGTTAATTAGTAGTCTTTATAAGTAAGGATGAATGGTTAGTTCCAATATTTTCATATAATAATTTAGTAACATTGTAATTGAATTTATCCTAATTATGTGGACTGATGTAGACCTTTTAGTTATACCTTTTAGTCTTTAAATGTTTAGTTCATATTTAAACAAATGTGATTTAATACAAGTGTAAGCTTACTTTGTTCCTTTGTTATCATTGGTTATGGTGTATTAATGTCCTCTAAGGCAGTAAATAAGGTTAGTTAAGCAAAGTATCACTCATTCATCCAATTTCGTCTGTATTTGTACTAGCACTTCAACATAAACTCTGTTTAAACATTTACTGCACATTTTCCACACTTTCCATCATTTATGACACTTGATGTTGGACCATGATTGATGTCTCAATACAGATGCTGTACTTATTTGAACCAAAGGTATATCTCTTTTCTTTTATCATGAATGTCTTCCCACTTTATCAGAATGATACAAATTGCAAACATGAGGAATAACATGGACACATTAAATAATGGCAAGAGTTGATTAGCATGAATAAAGGACCAGGACCAAGTTCCTGCCGTGTGTAAAGGGCTGTAACAGCTACACATAGTTCTTGTGAGATGTTACAGTCATGTATTATATGCACATGCATATTTCAAAATCTGGTTGTTTACTGCCACACTTGCTTTACCTCTTCACAAAAAGAAATATATTTAAGATCAATTATTTACGAACGTGTTACAAATGGAAATGTGGTTAATATTTGAAGCTGAACAGCTGTAAAACTAACATGCCATTGTAAGATGCTGTGTATCAAATCTGAGTCGACAAAACACTTTGTTCTTTTTGTTGCCTTTTTTTTTTTTTTTTTGGCAGAAATGTCCAATGTGAAGCTAATGCGAAAACCAGGACAAATAATGTATATTTATAATCTTTATATTTATACGATATTTATAAAATATTTTGCTATTTTATTCATTCACTGTGTGGCAAATATTTTACTCTCACTCTTATGCTCTGTAACAAGCCCACATACAGACACAGACGAAATGTCAGTTCAAATGGTATGGTCTGACATAAAGTGCTCGAACTGCAACTGCTTAATAAAGTATAATCAAGAACCTGTTCTGCTCCATTGGTCGTGTTAGTTTTTTTGCAGCTGATAGACGGTGAAAGACAAAATGACTAAGACTTCACAGTAAGATTTTGCACAGTAGGGGAAGGCAATTATTCATGTATAATTTCTAGCCACAGGCTCCCAGTCGATTATTGAGCAGTTTCACCTAATAAGGAAAATGCTTTCCTAACTGTTTTTTAAATAACTCTTGAGACATTTGGTTTAACCTGGTGGTGCCAGCCGAAATGGACCTCTTTACCTAGCCTGGTTCAAATGTGAATATTTACAGATTTACACACTGCATGTTAATCATAAATACCCCCCCCCCCCCAATCTATCCATCCATAACCCTATCGAAACATGTCATGTCATGATCATATAAAACTGGTTTTTGGGTGACATTTCTACAAAATACTCATCTCCTAGTAAACATCTCCTTCAGCTACTTGAAGGCAGCCCAGTAGGTTGGGGGGACAACAGGAGGTAAACAGCACATTACTTGTTTCTTTCTAGAGAACACGCAGCAAAGGCACATCTCACGTCCATTGTTGTGGTCAGTAACAAGACATTACAAACACAGTGGACTGACCTAGATATAAGGTTTTTCACTATACAGTCCTGTTGGCCAGAACAATTACACGATAATGTACTTGGCAGTATTGGAGAGGTAACAGCTGATGATGAAGCTACACAAGCCACTGAAGGCTGTATGAAGAAGGCTGTAAATGAGATACTGAAATATGATATATTAATGAAAAAAGTAAACATGAAAAAAAGAGAAATGTCTTCTAGATCATTGAAGATCATGCCAGATCATACATCATTTTAAAGCTTATGATGAGCAAGATTGTTTCAAATAGATGTGAGTGTTATTAATATTCCCAGTTCAAGCCATTAAAAGCTGGAATTGGTGGCAAAATTGCACAACTGGAGTGCTAAAAACCAGCTTAATTATAAGCCAAATACTGACCACTGACTAAAAAAATGCAAAACTACAAAATCTGACTTCTTCATCTTTTCTAGAAAGGTACCATGTTAAAGATATTTTGTGATTGCACATATTTGTAATAACAGGGTGTTTTCCAATTAGAAATTATTACTTTTTTTACATTAGTGTTTGCAATCAAACTACATTTTGGCTTCATTTGATTGTGTCAGCTGGGGTTTCTTTTGTTGCTTATATAGCGTATGATTGTTCTGATAACAAAAACACAAAATTCTGACAAAATAAATACAGTATATTTAAATGGACCTAATATTGCAGGATGTATTGTAAATCATAGAGAGTGAGAAAGAGTGAGAGAGAGAGAGAGAGAGAGAGAAATATGTGTCATAAATATGAGGAACTTTCAGATTACTAGCCAACAAAACTGTATGAAACTTTGTTTACAGAGAGTAAAGTTATTACCTAAAAATGACAATGATTCGGGGATTACATCAGTTTTTATTGTATCATACAACAAAAAATTTTGGTCTAATTAGAAAGGTGATGCCGGTGTCTGAACCACTAGCGGCTAAATGAGAGGACTCTACCAGCACTCTTCAGTTCCGTTTGAGCTGTTTTTGTTTAGTGAAACCTCATAGGACTGTGGATGCGTCAGATGTTCCTGGTTCAGTTCCCTTGTTGCAGTAGTTGAGTCTCATTGTCTTTGTACATGATGTAGTCTGTAAACAACTGGACAGTGATACAGTTTTGTTTAGTACTCATAACCATTTTTTTTTAATTTCCAATCAATCAGGACCACACAGCCAACACAAACATTATGTCCAATTACTCATGGACTGCACTTATGTCACATTCTACTTCCATTAATGAGCTACTATCTAGCTAACATGACTCCCTCTCTCTCTGCAGGAGTATCAGGGCTCGTCCGTGTTGGGGCAGTTTGTGACACGCTTTATGCTGAGGGAGACGTCCAGCCAGCTGCTCTCTCTTCAGATGTCTCTGCAGTGTGCCATGGAGGCCGTGGAGGAGCAGAGCAGCCCTGCACCGTGAGAGACACACAAACACACACACACACACACACAAACACACACACAAGTCACAGATTCTGAAGCAGTGCCAGGACTGCTTTCTAACCATAACCGTGAAATTGAACCTATGTTCATCTCGGTGGCATTCATAATGAATCTCGGCATCATTTTGCTTGTGTAGATCAGTGACATTACCATATTATCAGGAAGTAATTTGGGGGGGATTTTTAAATAAAAATCACCGCATGATGTGTACAATTAAATTGATGTGGTTTGTTGTGAAATTGATGTGGTTTGTTGTGCATTTTAATAGTAAGAGCAGTGAGGCACAAACTTGTTACTTAATCATTTAAGGCATGATCAACCAATCTTGTCATATTAATAATGTTGATATAAGATACCTTTATGACAGTTCCATGGAAAATGATTAAAATAACATGCTAGGAATGTGAAGAAATTATATTTTATCTTATAAAATGAGAACTACCCTTCTTTTCCTACTCCTGCAGTTAACATCTGGTATTTCTAATGCTGGAGTTTCATCTAGATATCCCTCAGCTCAGAGTATAGCTAGCTGGATTTCAAACAGTAATGGGTTTCAAATCCTCATTGGTTAATCCTGCTTCTCACCATAGTTATGAACATAGTTACTATATAGCAATTACAATTTGACACTGAATATCATTTTGTGCAGTAATTGTGCTATAATAATCATTATAATCATTATTTCAGGGAGGGTTCAAACCTGAAAAACACCACCCTAGCTATGCCACTGGTGTAGATGTGTGTGTGTGTGTGTGTGTGTGTGTGCTCTTCCAGTGACCATGACAACTCACAGAAAAAGTATTTTTGAAGCCATTAAGCCTAATATAATTATTATGTAATCACTTAATTAACACTTGTACTCTACAGTCATATTTGTATGTATATAGTCAGTTTATTCTGAATAATTCTGATGTAATCACATCACAGCATCCTCATATTGTAATCATTATTCTCAGCTTTGAACGACGAGCTATTAGTAACTGTTTTGTTATGGAACACAGTAATGTTTTGTTCAGTTGGAACAGAATAGAACATTATTTATTTACATAGTTGTTGCTACATTCTTTATTAGACAGTAACCTATTATTGTATTTCAGTAATGTTTTATGTAATAAATGGCTGTTTACATGTATAATCACACTACTGACATATTTAGCAGTGGCATAAAGTCAGCAGAAATGTTGACTCACAATTATTCATATCACAATGAACTGTCAGCCATAGGCCTAGTGTCCTTCTTATTTGTCTATCCTAACTTGGACTTCATTGCTCGGTTGGCTTTTGGCATGAATATTTTTCCTACAGTGTTGCCAGAGCAACTGAGCATGATGGTAATGACCATAAAAATAATGCTTTTAAGAACAGTGACAATCAATTTTGTTCTTTACCCCCCCTCCCCTTCGCTCTCTTTCTACCCAGGGTTGAGGTGAAGGTACCAGAGCATCTCTCCTTACAGAAGAATAACAGGAGGTGTGGTCGCAGAGTGCAGAAAAACATGTGCCTCTCTCCTACAGACCCATACTCTGGCATCCTTACCACAGGTGATGCACATATAAGCACATGCAGACACAGACAGACAGAAAGACAGACAGACAGAGACACACACACACACACATTTCATTTCATCTGAGCCTTAGCCTGAATGTCATGTCATTTCTGCCAAGAGTCCTCATCATTGGTGCTGCAATTACTGTCAAAGTGGTTCTAGCCTTTCTGTTGTGGCACTTGTCTGGGTGTCACTTTGATATGGTGAAATTGGTGTGAGTGTTAGACCTTGTCCTTAAGAGCTCTATATCAGAAATGAGTGCTTATAGCTGGCTTATAGCTAGCTCTGATGTGGTATGGCCTTGATCTTATACATACGCAGTTTATATACACACTACTGATGTTTATAACATTGAAATATAATCAATACAATCACATGATTAAAATATAATAAAACCACTTGTCATCAAAGGGGTGTAAATATGCCAGAAATACAATCGATAATAAAATCTTTTTGGATTTCTAAAGGGAGAATGAAATTTCATGCATTTACTATGTGATTTTTTCCCTGTGATTTCCTCTAATAAAAAGGTGGTGTTTGAAAAAAATTATCTGGAAAAGGCCAGTTAGTGTTCTTCACACTGTATTGTGACTTGTATAACATCTAAGTGATGTTTTATTGATTATGAACAGTTTCTGCAATTCAGAAACATTTAATGTGACTAGCCATTTGCTTTTTTAAATAACTGGTAAAAAAAAGGAAGGCTCTTTTACAATGCTAAGCTAAAAACATTAGCTTGATTGGCTGGTGTATTGTTAGCAAACAGACTGAAGAGTCGTCACTGTGCCTCCCACTGACAAGCCTTGAGCTTTGTCACTGAGCCTGAACGAGCTTGCCTGGTTTGTGACAGATGGTGTCTATTATGCCTCAGGTGTTACTGTGGATACAGATGACCACTGGTCCTCTCAGATCAACAGACTGCAACAGCTCATTGACAAACTGGAGTGCCAGGTGAGCACCTGTGACCACACACTTCTGACACACTTCTGTTCATTCATTTCTTCATACGTCTTATTGTCTCCATTATACATCATATTGTCTTTCTGTTCACCCACCTCCATTATGTATCTATTATTCCATCAGACTACATCTGTGACTTCATCTGTCATTTCATTTAGCCAGTTATTCAGCTACCTTACATAGATTTATTCCTCATCAAACTATATCTCTCCATTAAGCTGTCAATGTGCTCCATTCACCTACCCATTTTCCATCCGTCCATCCATTCATCCATTCAATCCCATCCATCCATCCATCCATCCATCCTTCTATACATCCAGTCCTACTCATTCATCCAGCGGCACTCATCCATCCAGGGACGTTTAACGTTTAATCCATCTATCCAATCCTATCCATCCATCCATCTAACAATCCATCCAATCTCTTCTATTCATCCATCAGTCTATCCATCAAATCCCATCTATCCATTGATCCATTCATCCACTCATCCATCCAATCCCATCTATCAATTGCCATTCATCCAGGGATGTTTATTGTGACCCATCATGAATCCATCCGTCCAATCCTATCCAGCCATCCATTCAGAAATGTATGTGACCTGTCAAGAATCCATCCATCCAATCCTATCCATCCTTCTATCCAGTCCCATCCATCCATCCATTCAATCCTACCCACCTATCTAATCCATCCACCCAACCACCCACCCACCCTAAGTAAAGTATACCTGTCAGTCTGTCTTATTTTTCCTCGTCTATACATCCATTTATTCATATAGTGCATCTTACACTTCCACATGAAGCCACTTAGACATTATGTCATTCATCCACCCATTCACAAGATAGTCATTAATACAATTACACACTAATAGTTTGCAGTGATCCAGTGGAAGGTTTGTACTTTCTTTATGCAATTTTCTAAATGTCCTCTCCTTTTTCCAGAGTCCAAAGCTGGAGCCGCTGAAAGAGGACCCACTTGCCAGCACATATAAATCAGTGAGTGTTTGCATCTGCTGCAGAGCTCCCTGCACCATCAGGTATCTCCAAGTAGCACTAACAGCTCTCAGAAGCTGGCCAGTTCTACTCTCTGTGCTGAGGAGATATGTAATCTGAGAATGCAGGTCCAGTAGATCGATAGGCTTTGAAGTCTGACTTCGTTTTTAAGCTTTATATTATCTTTCTCAGTGCTTCCTCGCTGCCTCTCATATTGACTTTATCCTTATCCTTTTTTCCCCATGCACTGTATTTCCTTTCTTTCACTCTGTTCTATATCTAGCATTCTGTGAGCATTTCTCACTGTATGTTCCTTGCTCTCCCTGCTCCCTCTCTTCCATCTAGAACATTCTGTTGGTGCAGAGGCAGATGGCAGTGACGGAGGACAATCTTGAGGAGTTTCAAAAGGCCCTGAAAAGCTATGCTGACTCCACCACCAACCAAAGTGACAACCTTCAGTGAGAATTTACATGTCTACACATGAAAATTACCCCAAAAATCTCAAATGAATAACATGCCAGCATGATATTTTGAGCCTACGCATATAGGGATGCTGAATTATTTCTAATTTTAATACAATATTTTTATACATACAAAAAAATTCTTCTTTTTGTTCTTTTTGGTGCAATTATTACTGTTTTAAAATAATTGGCACCCCTACAATTCATATTTGGAAAGCCTCATTTTTTCATTTACTACTAATTATATAAACACTGTGGCAGCATGGTGGTACAATGGGTAGCTTAGCCATCTCACAGCTCCAGAATCCCCAGTTTAATCCTGTGCTAGGGTTGCTGTCTGTGTAATAATGTCCTGTTTCCTGCCAAGTCCCCAAAAAACTGCAGCTAGGCAGATTGGCTTCGCAGCTGGCATCCCCTCAAGGGTGTATTCCTGCCTTGGACTTAGTGTAAGTGTAACTCCGGGGTAAGGTTCTAGATCTACCCTGAGCAGGATAAGGTGGTAAGTTTGAGTAGAAAATTTGAATAAAATATTAAAAATTGAATGTTTATTTTATATTGTCTTAAAGGGTGCTTGTAATTCTAGTGTTAACTGTATATAACCTCAGGTTCTTAAAGATCTTATTGTAATAAACTAGAATATGCAAGATATACACTATATGGCCAAAAGTTTGCGGACCTGACCATCACACCCATATGTGGGGCTTCCCCAAACTGTTGCCACAAAATTGAAGAACATAATTGTCTAGAATGTCTTAGTACGCTCCTTGGCAAAACAAAAATGGGCCAAGCCCAAAATGGCAAATATTAAGCTTTTAATGGTCTTAAATAACTTTGGTCAGAAAATTAGCAAGAATTAATCAAATGCACTCCTGAGAGCTCCTGTGCCTCCATTTGCTGGTTTACTTTTGCTGCAGTAAACTGTTTGTTTGGGGAAAAGCTAGAAACAGGGAAATTCACTTATATACTCTTCCTGTATGCAAAGGTAAAATCATAAAATGTTTGATGTAAAATTCAAACTAACACATGTCTGGGTGCATAAAATTTTCAAGATAAAATCTTCTGGGATTTTTTTTTTCTTAAAAGATTAGTCATTATTTGGTTATCTGCCACACCTGATACAGCTCATCAAGGGCCACAAGGCTTAAACATTTAAAGAAATCAAAGGGAAAAACTATCCCATACAAGTTCCTTTATCTATTTGTTTCACTCTTGCTAATTTCCTGACCAGTGATTTGTTGGTAAAACCATTAAAAGCTTAATATATAATAAAGCAGCATCCACAGAGACATGGTTTGCCAAGCTTGGAGTGGAAGAACACCTTTGGGATGAACTGGAATGCTGACTGCACACAAGGACTCCTCGCTCGATATCAATACCTGACTTCACTGATATAACCTTTATTTAACCAGGTAAGTCAATTGAGAACCAGTTCTCATTTACAATGACGACTGATGCTCTTGTGGCTGAAATCTCCACAGCCACAATCCAAAATATAGCATAAAATCTGGAATGGGATGTTCAACAAGCACATTGTGATTGTAATGGCTAGTTGTCCACATGCTTTTGGCCATATAGTGTATACAAAAACAGATATTTTATATTGGTTATATTGGTTCTAGTCCACTAATTTGACTGGTCGAGCAGCATTCTTAGTGCTTACATTTAGTATGACCTCTCTGAGATGTTTCACTGATTGTATCACACTGTTCATCTGTGTTTGCCATATAAAATTCCACTTCCTAGTTCGAAATGGTTACTACAGTGTTGTTAGCGACATCCTCAGTAGACATGGCAAATGATAATTTTCAGGAATATAAGTTTTGACTTAATATGAAAATATTATCAGATGAAGATGAAAAGGAACAAAAGACACCAGTTTTACCAGAAGCACCGTTAATGGGAATGTACAAATCAATGTGACGTGCTATAAAGTGAGTGTGGCTTCTTCGGGATCTATTTCCACTAGCAGAGTAAAAATAAACAGGACTTTTTTTTTTTTTTTTTATCAAATTGCTATCCTACCGATTCCCCATGGCAATGTGGTAATAACCAGTAGATTATGGTTTATTTAAAGGGCTTTTGCCCACTGGAGAGCAAGATCAGATCAATAATAATGAATCACAAAGAAGAAAACATTTTTGAAACAAATAAATTCCCCATGGGCACAGTGGCACAGTTCCAGAGTCCCAAATTCGAGCCTTAGCTTGGGTTACTGTGTGGAGTTTTGTATGTTCTCCACAAATTTGCATGGGTTTCCTCCTGGTTTCACCCACCTCCCAAAAACTAAAGGCTAGGCTAAATTGCCCCTAGGTGCGAATGAGTATGTGACTGTGCATGAGCTTGTTGCACTCCAGTGGACTGGGTGTATTCCCACTTCGTGTCAAGTGCTCCCAGGATAGGCTCTGGATCCATTGTGACCCTGAATAGGATAAAGCAGCTACTGAAATGAATGAATAAATGAATGAATGATGTCACATCAGGTATGGAGAGAAACTAAAGGTGTTGTGGTGTTATAAGTGCAACCACTAATATTGATTAGAAACTCATCAGCCATTCTACACCTTGTTTTTTCAGTGTGTCCATCCAGAAGCTGCCTGAGAAGAGCTGCTATATAATATACGAGTTTTGGCAAGATCGTATATCCTGGATGAGGTAGGGGTCTATGTGTGTAATACATAACGCATGTGTGTAGTCATTTTGCAAGAAATGAGGTCAGTGTGTATCAGCTGTGTTCCTGTTTGTTTAAAAGGCACACTTAGCTGATGAGCAGATGGCAGATCATCTAGGAAATGCTGCTCCATCCTCTACACGCATAGATCTGTTTTCTTACTGAATCCTTAGGATTATAGTTGTGGCAAGTAGTATTTTTAGACTATGAATTAGTAGTCTGTCTCTTGCTCTCTTTCTCTCAGTTATCTGCAGTCTGAGGCGAGCAAGACTTTTCAGCGCTGTATCATAGATATGCTGGAGGATCCTGAACTCGTCTCCACCATGCTTATGCCTGGTACGTGATTGTGTGCAGGTTGGAAGTGTTTTATTTTGAGAGAGGTTGGCTATGTATGGGGATGTGATGGGACTGTCTTGGCAAGCCATTAACTTGCCCCCACACCTGAAGTAATAACTTAAGCAATACATTTTGGTACTGCTTTTCGTGAGAGTTCGACAGGTTTTGTGTAGTAAAATAGGCTTTTTATTTGTCTGTAGTATATTTGCTTGAGATTCGGGTAACTTGAGCTAACAGACACCTGAAAATTATATAGCTGGAAGGCAATATCAAGAAATAAAAGCTATGCAGTCAGCCCTATCTACACAATTCTAAATGATATATATCGTAAGCAAATGCTAGTTAACATATTATGTGCTAATGTTTAGTTAAGCAAACAGTGCTATTCTAAACTTGGTTTTCTATTGTAGGTTTCATCTTGACTTGATGTTCGATTTGAGGAAGTAAAAAATTGATGTATCAAGTGATAATAGATTGAACTGAACAGCGTTTAACTAGCATCTCTTTTTTCAGCATGTGGTACACATAGGCAACACTGCCTTTGTTAAATTTGATGAAAGTAGCATACTGAATGTGTTAAAAGTAACAAAAATTCTCTCTCTCTCTCTCTCTTTCTCGCCCCCTCTCTCCCTCTCAGCATCCTGGTGGATTATGACAAACAATTAACCTCCACAATATGCAGTATGCAACCTTTGCAAATGAGAAAAAAAAAGAAAAAATAAGTACAGCATCTCAAAATGACCCTGTGTGTATGTGTCTTGCTGCTCCCTAGCTCAGACAAAAATATTGTCTTCCTTCCACCTCATGGCTTCGTTTGTGTTCCTTTATCATTCCATCTGTATGAAAATGATCAAACAAATCCAGGCATGGTTCTAATCTCTCTAGCATGTATAGAAAATCAAAGTGACTTTTGCTTCATGCAGAGGCTGTTGAAAGAGCCTTGAGAGCTTACATGGTTTTGAGGTGGAAACTGTGTTCAGATTAAGAAAGGAGCTTTTTTCACTTATAAAAATTAAATGTGTAAATGGAAAGAAGGTATATCGCTATTTGCTTTGACAACTTTAGACTCAATGTTTACTTCCTTGGGTACCATAGAACAAAAATAGATTGCATGCTTATTAGAAATTTTAGTTTAAGACGTTGTTGACTTAAACCATTGTCCATGCTTGCTTAAGGTTTCTAAAGATAAAACTCAACTGTGTGATTGTGTGAATAGAGTAGCCCATATTTGGAACTTGACTGTTCTGCCTTGTGGTTTCTCAGTCATTACGCAAGTCCTACCAATTTAAGATAAGCTCTTATTATATGTATTTATGTATTTATATTAAGTATTTCAGTTAAAGAAGTATACTCATTAACTGAGTCTATTTTCTTTATTTCCTATTGTTTGATGAATAAGCATATCTCTATATGTTGATATAGCCTGTATATGTTAATTGCTTGACCTAAGGTTGCTCAGATTTATTTATTTATGTATTTACTTATTACTTACTTATATCTATTGCATTTAAGCATATGCAAAATAAAACTAAAAACATGATTTGTGTACCTCTCTAGTTCCCCTAATTTTCTTGTCATTTTGATCACAGAATTTTATTTCAAAGCTTTCAGTCAATTTTGTCAAAATGTGATTACACTGTGCTTCTATTCTTGCTGCAAATATGATTTTTAAAAAAATATTATTTATGACTTTATGAAGTGACATGACAAACTTCCCAACTGATAGAACTTTGTGAATGTTATGACAATGCATAGCAGCTCTTAACATTATGACTGAGCTGATTTAGCTGTGTGAGGCACTTTTGCTGAAGCTCTTTGCTATATACAGACACATAAAGGGTTTTAACGTTGCACATAAATCACATATACAACCTGAACAATAGTAATGAGGTGTCAGAGATGTGTAGTGGCAAATCAGTAAGACTAACCGGAGCCATTAAAAACCTTGTTCAGTAAGGCTAGTGAAGAAGTCTGAGGGGGGAAAAGCTCTAAAGCAAATAAAAACTGCTGGTTTGTGAAATTATTTGAAATTAATTCACTAATTTGTCAGTTATATTAACATAGCCCATTATTCATTCCAATGAGGTCAACAGTTAAAATACCAGCATTAATGTCAACTTGAACGGAACTGAGGCTAATGGGTACAGCTGCATATTCAGCTGGGACAAAGAAACACTCTCCTACTTCTCTCACTTGTGAAAAGTTTAATTTTAGAGAAAGTGTCACCTGCTTGTCACTCAGGCTAACAATAAGAACTAAATCTGTTCTCAAGTGTGAACGTCCAAAACACTCTTTAATTATTCACTTAATGATTGACTCATCTTAACTTTCTCTGTAAAAAAATATAGTTATTCGACTGTTTAGAAAAATGGTAATAATTTTTTTTGTTTTTGCTGACAAGCAGTTGAAGACTTTAATAGATAAGATGACAGTAAGTCACTGTGGCACACTTGGCCCAGTTATCTCACTGATAAAGGTCAGTTCATAAGAACTGTTTCAAGAACCTGCTTTCTGATGTGATATATATGTGGTGTACAGTATATTTGTCTGTTTGAGTTTTGTTTTGTATGTGAGAAATATTAAGGCTGCAAATAACATTAAAGCCAGAATGAAAGAATTTGAAGATTTGTATTAAACAGGCTGTCAGTGTGTATGTGCGTGTGTGTGTGTGTGTGTGTTGTGTGTGGGTGGGTGGCTCTACATTAATCAGGCTGCAAGCTTCGCCGAAGGACTTCATACATTTCAAATGATCCAGCTGGGTTTGTCAGTAACACACAAACACAAAAACAGAGAATATTAGCTTACTCTGATCAACACTTCCATTTGGATGTTTCATTTAAATTTTTATTCAAAATGAAGCTTTATGTTTCAAATGTGTCCTGTTAGCATTGGTCCCTCCAACCATTCAACAGCTAAAGGTGCAGCTTTGATCCTAAGCTCAGGTTGCTCTCTGTCCAGAGTTTTGAATGTTCTCCATGTGCCCTTGTGGTACCCAATGTTAAGCTGGAGCCACCATGACCAAACCAGTATAAAACTGTTACTGAAGATAAATAAATGAATGAAAATCCATCTCAACTATAGATTAAAAAAAAAAAAAAACTGTGGCTCTGTTATACTGTAGGGGCATTTTGCTGCCCAGGTTATGGTCCACTTAAAGGGAAAGGTCACTGAAAATCAGTACAAAGTTCTTCTGACTGATCACTTCCTATGATGAAACATCTTTATTCTAATGGGAGTGGCCTCCTCCAGAGAGACTCTGCCTCCATCCATAGGGCATGAGGACTTGCTGAATAGAATAAGGGATATGAAAATGATGTATGCCATATGATATGGTCTTCCATCACCAGATCTCAACCCAATTCAACACCTATCGGAGATTTTAGACAGTGTTCGACAGTGCTCTCCACCACCATCATTAAAACAACAATTGAGGGAATATTGTATTGATGAATGGTGTTCATCCTTCCAGTACAGTTTTAGAGACTTGTAGAATCTATACCAAGGTGGACTGAGGCTGTTCTGGAGGCTCATGGTGGACCAGCACCTTACTAAGTTACTTTGTTTGTTGTTGTTTTTGTTTGTTTGTTTTTACATAAATTTGTTACCTATTTGTGTATGCAGAATTTTTATAGTACAACTTTATTAGTGTGATCTTTTTACTACAGTTCTGCTAACTCTCCATGTGCTGGTTATCGGCAGATGATTATCTGTTCATTGGCAAGTTCTTTTGAAAATGTAATGGTATATTTCTCAAAAAATTTGAATTTACAGGTCATTATAATGAATTATATAGCAAAATAATTTGTTGGTGGTTGGTGGTACCTTTTCTGTTTTCTTGGAGAGCTGAAATTGTTGAAATTACGCACATCACCATGACTGACTCTGTTCTTCTCCAGTGGCTTTATACTCCTTCTCCAAAAATGATGATGCTGCAGATGAAGAGAAAATGACAATGGTCCCAAACCTGCTGTTAGCACTGATTTGGACACACACAGACAGATATCTTGACCACAATGTGTGGACAATAAAAACAGTGACAGGGAGACAATTTAAGCAATGCTAATGATTTTACTAAATCGGAATCAGAAAGAGCACTTTTGCCAAGTGTGCTCGCATACACACACACACACACACACATACAATAGGCTTAAATGGAATAGATACAGTTAGGTCTGGACTTATTTGGACAATGACAGAGTTTTTGTGATTTTGCCTTTCTACACCACCACAATGGATTTGAAATAAAACAATCAAGATGGGATCGAAGTGTAGACTTTCAGCTTTATTTTAAGAGGTTCCACAAAAACATGGCATTTACCATTTAGGAATTACAGCCATTTTAAGCAAAGTACTTCCATTTTCAGGGGCTCAACGGTATTTGGACAATTGACTGACAAGAAGTTTATTGGCCAGGTGTGGTCCATTCCCTCGTTAGTTCAAGATAAATGAAGCAGATAAAAGGTCCAGTATTGAGTTGGCATTTGGCAGCTGTTTGACTGGAGCAACCAATACAAAGTCCAAGGAGATCTCAATGCAAGTGAAGGAGGCCATCATTAGGCTGAAAAAACAACATAAATCTATAAGAGAGATAGCAAAAACCTTAGGTGTGGCCAACAGTTGGGTACATTATTAAAAAGAAAGAAAGCACTGGTGAGCTCAACAACATCGAAAGGCCTGGAAGACCACAGAAGACAACTAAAGTGGATGACCGCAGAATCCTTTCCTTGGTGAAGAAAAACCCTGTTCACAACATCAACAGAAGTCAAGAATACTCTGGAGAAGGTAGGCGTATCATTGTCAAAATCTACAATCAAGAGAAGCCTTCATGAATGTAAATACAGAGGGTTTACAACAAGGTGCAAACCCACTGGTAACATTCAAAAACAGGAAAGCCAGATTAGACTTTGCCAGAAAACATCTAACGAAGCCTCCCATGTTCTGGACTAAGATTCTTTGGACTGATGAAAACAAGATTAACTTGTACCAGAATGATGAGAAGAGAAAAGTACGGTGAAAGAAACGAAATAGCTCATGATCCAAAGTATACCACATCATGTGTCAAACAGGAGGTGTTGATGGTTGTGTGGAGAGATGTTGGTCAGAGTATGTGTGGGGTGTGAGATTGCATCTTTCAAATCTACAGTAGAAATGGTTCAGATTGTCAGCCAGTTGTTGATTCCCAACGGATTGAGGGGATAATGTCTTGTAGTTGGTGGTACAGCACTTTGTCCCCACTTCTGTAAGCATCTTCTGTGGCTTGAGGAAGCTGTCTGAGTTTCATAGTAAACCATGGTTTGTCGTTGTTATATGTTAAATAAGTCCTGGTGGGAGCACACATGTACTCACAGAAACTGATATAGGATGTCACAGTATCAGTGAGCTCATCCAAATCAGTGGCTTCAGCTTACAAAACACTCCAATCACTGCAGTCGAAACAGGCTTGCAGAGCCCACTCTGCTTCATTAGTCCATCTCTTCACAGTCCTAATACAGACTTGACAAATTTTAGTTTTTGCCTATATGCTGGGACAAGATGAACTAGGCAGTGACCAGAGAGTCCCAAAGCTGCTCTAGGAACAGAACGATATGCATCCTTTATTGTTGTGTAACAGTGGTCAAGTATGTTATTGTCTCTGGTGGGACACGTAATGTGCTGTCTGTATTTTGGTAGTTCCCAGGCGAGGTTTGCTCTATTAAAATTACCAAGAATAATAATAAGTGAGTCGGGGTGATGTTGCTCCGTGTCTGTAATCTGATCAGCCAGCTTTTGCAGCGCCGTGATCGTGCAGGCTTGAGGAGGGATGTAGACATTCACCCGAATGAATGAGGAAAAACTGGGCGGCGAATAAAAAGGCTTGAAGTTGATGATGAGTGCTTCTAAATTAGGACAGGACATTAGTAAATAATACTAATAATCATGTGGCAGCAGCGCAATGCATAAAATCATGAAGCTACAGGTCAAGAACGTCAGTTAATGTTCACATCAATGATCAGAATGGTGAAAAATGTGATCTCAGTGACTTTGACCATGGTATGGTTGTTGGTGCTGCCACATGATTGGCTGATTAGATAACTGCAAGAATTTTCAGTTGTACAGGTGTTCCTAATAAAGTGGACAGTGAGTGTATGTATTAGAACACACACACATTCATACCTTATCAAATCCAAATCTTTGCTTTTGGTCTTTGGTCTATGGCCTTTGAGGCACAGAATATGTGTTTCCATGATTAAAAGCTAAACAGGATTTCTCTAGCATTACCACAATTGAATGCAAGATCAAAAGATGCAGAAATATCAAAGAGGCTGACTCGAGCTGTGTTATTTTCCCCTTTTCCTACATTATTTTGTCCTGTATTCATTTTGTACGTGCTGGGCTCAGCAATGACAAAGCATGTGGTTTCCCGAATTTGCTGAATGAATCAGCTCTTCTACCATCGTGCCAAAAGCATCTGAGGTGTCAAATAGATTTTCTGCGTTTAAATAATGGTGTACAGGATGTGACTGGGATGATGAGCAACGTGTGGGCTAATGCCCCTGGGAAATTGTGATTGGATAACAGCAGCACGATCTGTTTCATAACCCAATCAAATAACAGAACATGCCAAATAAATATGGCTGAAAGTGAGTGTTGCAGGAAAAAGCTGTTTAGTGAAGGACTGCAGGCTTTCACAGAACTTGCTGAGCCAGGAAACTCTCAGTAATAAGACAAAGCAAGAAATGCTAACCTCATAAATTTTTCTTCCACAGCACTCCGCTTTAGGCATTTTTACACTTTTTCAGGTACAGCCATTCATTTTTTTGGAAATAAGAACGAAAAAGCCAAGAGCTGAATTTTGGGTCATTTTAACTGTAGATATTAACATTAAATTAAAAAAAAAAAGACCATGCAGAATAGCTCTTAGTTCTTAGCTTAGTTATTAGCTTTTGGAGAATGAGGAAAACATACCAGAACTTTACAAAACTACTGATGTCTAATTCAATTTGATCCAGATTTGGATAATGTCAGTCAAATGACAAGACAAGAATAAAAGAAATTCTGCTGAAATGATTTTTTTAATTTATCAATTTTTGTCAGGGTGGAACCAGAGTCAATCTCAGGTACACACAATGGATGGGACACCAATCTACTGAAGGCACAATGCACACACACAAACACACACACACACACACACCTAGGGGCACTTAAGCATAGCCAGTCCAATTCCTGGCAGTAACATTGAACCAGAGACCCTGAAGCTGTGTGGCAGCAACACTACCCACTGCACCACCACACCACCCAGCCTAGCTCAACAGTATACTCTTTACTAAGTAGTCAAAAGAGCATGAGGGCTGAATAAATAAACTAATTTCTCTGATGGTTAGAATACATTTAACTTTGCCCAGGAACCATTATAAACATTAAAAACAGCAAGTATAAATACCCAATAAAGCTATAAAGTTTATTTCCATTGTGGTCCTCATAACATGAAACATAAGACCCAATGGTGTGAGAAACACAACAGAGAAATAACCAGATATATGCATTTTCCAACTAATGTAAATTAATCACTTCATGTGAGGAAAAAATGCATAAATTTCAAAATATCCAAATGCAAAAATTCCTCATGATTATACACCGATCAGTCATATCATTATGACCACTGACAGATGAAGTGAATAATATTGATTATCTCATTACAATAGCACCTGTCAAGGGTTGAGATATATTAGGCAGCAAGTGACCAGTCGGTTCTCGAAGTTGATGTGTTGGAAACAGGAAAAATGGCCAAGCGTAAGGATTAGAGAGACTTCGACAACCTCGCAACTTACAGGACTTAAAGGATCTGCTGTTGACGTCTTTGTGCCAGATACCACAGCACACCTTCAGGGATCTAGTGGAGTCCATGCCTCAATGGCTCAGGGCTGTTTTGGCAGCAAAAGGGGGACCAACACAATATTAGGCAGGTGGTCATATGTTATGGCTGATCAGTGTATTTGCTTGAATTTATAGGTAAATGTGTTCCATGGGGCAGCACAATGGTGCAGAGGGTATTCTCAGAGTCTTGGTTCAATCCTTAGCTCAGGTTACTGTCCTTTTGTTTACATGGGTTTCCTACAAGGTTCTCTGCTTTCCTCCCACTGTCCAAAAACATGCAGGTAGGTGAATTGGCTAAGCTAAACTGCCCCATGAGTGTGTGAATGTGTGTATGCATGGTGCTCTGTGATGGGCTGGTAATGGGTGGTGAATTCTGCTGCAACGCTTACTAGGACCCTGAAGATGAATGAATAAATTTGTTCCATAAATGCTGCACAATGTAAAAAATGCGTTTTTACACATTATTCTATTTCCACAGTTAACCAGATTCACTTTCTGAAATGTACTGCATTAGGACATGTTAATGGATGAAGTTTTAGAACTACACTTATAAGTTTGTTTTGAGCCTTTTTAAGGTTTTGTCATGATCCTTTTTACTGTGAGTGACCCTGAAAAGCTCCTGCCAGTGTTTGCATAGCTGAACGAACCTTTGTTCTTACCTTGAGACGGTTATTAATGATAGCATGTCTGACTGGTATAAGTGGCAGTTGGTGGGCGTTCAGCTGAACCCTGAGAAAATGTACTGAGCCATGAAGCAGTATGTGTAATAGGCATGAAGTGAGTGAACACTGGCGCGAACACTGGAGTGAACACTCCCATACTGTCGTATGTCTCTGTGATCAAATCAGGTTTTTAATTACCTGACTTAATCACCTGTGCCTATTCTGCAAAAGAAATGACCTGGTGAATCATTATCTCTCATATTATTCTTGGACCATTAGAGAATGTTTCTAGGATAAAGCCCTTTGGAAACTTTTTTCAGCCAGGGAACCCAACTGTAAAGTGAAATGAATTAATTGGACGCCCTCAATACAGATTTATTTTATGAACACAATGATCTATTCAAATATTACGCTTGTTATTTAAATGTGTACAATAATATTTTGGTTATTTATTGGGCCCAATGAGCTTTTTATTCCTCAACTTTCCATCAGAAGAGCACATTAGGTTCAAGTTGAACTTATTTATAGATTAAACTCAAGGTCAGTTGGATTGAATTAAACCAATCAAATTGGATCAGATTAGATAAAACCAAAGGCTACTAACTGTAAGAACTCAGTGATAAATATAATAACTTTGATAATGGTGGCTGTAACAAAATAAAAAAAAATAAATAAAAAAAAGAACTTGTTTTCTCAGGGAGAAGGTGCAGATGCTCAGATTAGACCTGATGGTTGGTTACTTTCTTTGATCTGCAAAATATGCTGGAGCTTCATCCTTGTGTAAGGAGCATTAAGCTCTTGAAATTAAGCTCGTTCATATGTAATTAAAATATGTTTTAGTTTTGCCAGACATTTGATCAATGTTAAGAATTCTGCAATAGTATCATCTACTGTACTGTCTCAACACTCAATAACTCAATTCGGTTTAATTTGGAAAGCCAGTGCTGTATGCAGTATGAACCCAGGATGATGTTTTAAATCTGAAATTGTAGGTAAAAATGACACTAAGTTGTTATGTTAATAGTGGGCTTGTTGCGGGAGCAGCTTTATTTCCATATCTGTGCAAAAAAAAAATGAAAGCATCCTTACTTGACTAAAACATGATAACTCAATATCATATCATGTACATTTTGAAATCATTAGAGATGAATATCAGTGAACATGACTCTAGTGTTAGTTATAATCTGAGCTAATGCTAGAGAGAAAACGTGAGGTAATTTTTAACTAGCCAGAAGTAACAATAATAGTTATGTAGCAGCGCAAAATGTTAACTGTAAATATAATTATGCAAGAATGTTATATAATCTTTAACATTATCTAAGAAAAATGACTAATTTGTGTTATTTATTACAAGAATTAAGCCAACCACATCTTCCCCTCAAATATTTTCATCAGGCTAACATCGGCTAACTAAAAAAAAAAGGTATTGCCTACGTAATGCCTACAGAACTATATTATTTCATAAAAATTTAACTAAATTTTGTCACAAATGAAGATAAATGTGAGCAAAAACTTACATTTATTGCATTTGTGGCTAATTACTTGTACTTTCTGACCTGTTCCAGTTTCTCCACTGGTGCAGTGGAAACATCCACAAAGTTCATCCTCGAGCGATATGCCTGCAGTGGGGATGGGACCGGGCCCTGCATGTGCTACACAGATCATTGCTGCCATCTGGCGGTTAAGTCTGGTAGCTGTCTGATAGCGTCTGAGCTTTTTGGCTCTAAGGCAAACAGCAAACATTAGGCAGGACAATTTGCTATTTATAAAGTTGTCATAAACACAAAAGATGAAAAGTATTAGATATGTTAGAGTATAGCTACCTCAGCTTGACTATCAGTGAGATTAAACTCTGGCAGTCATGAGCCATAAGATATTGCAATAAGAGCTATGCAGTAGATACAAATGAACAGTACTGTGCAAAAGTCTTAGGCACCCTATTTTTACACTTGTATATGTATATGTATAAGTACAAATGTTGTGATAGATATTTATTTTATAATTTTTGCATTATTGCGTCAGTACAACATTTTACATTTCCAAACGTTACTTTTCCAACCAAAAAAGTTACAGAAAAATGTTATGTCAGTAAAGAAAGCAACATACTACATAACAGACCACTTTCCAGACAAAACATAATGAAGGCTGCTGGGGTTTGCTGCAAAACAGAACCAAGTGTGGCAGTCAAAGTCACAAAGACTGCAATGAATCTGACAATGACTGATTTGGTGCAATGTTTGTCTTTTTTTAGGATCATGTTTGGACTTTTTTGGTTCTCAAAGACTGTTCCTTTTTCCTGTTTTGACAGGTAAAAGGTCAAAGTCTGCATTCCATATAGAAGATAGAAGATATGTGGAAGAAGAATTATATATAGAAGAACTGTGGCACTACTTAAAAAAAGATTACTTTAAAAAAAAAAAGAAAGAAAAAAAGAAAAGGGTTGTCACACCAAATATTGATTGTTTAGTTTATTACCATAACCTGCTCTTTATATATATAAAATTGCATTATTTTTAAAAGCATCTTTGCTTTACAGCATTTCTTTGTATGTGCCAAAGGCTTTTGCACAGGAGGGTGCAAAAAAATGTATGGGTGCAGATTAATTTTGAAATAAGTGGAATGTAAAAAAAAAAAAAAAAAAAAAAAATCAACAGTATAAAATTGATTTTATAGGTTACGGTTTAAGGTTACGTTTTTATATACAGTGTGTCTATATGAAGGGATTCATATTCTGCAAGTCCCAGGACATTTGAGTCTGCACTTTTTTTTTTATTTATTTCCTACATGAAAAAAGACTGTAGCCTACTGTAAGGATGTACATCCTTATTACTATATCGTATGTTTTCATGTGGGATAAAAGCTACATTTATTACAGATAACAGAAGGTGTTAAATGTTTAGAATAATAATAATAATAATAATAATAATAATAATAATAATAGGGCACGGTAGATAATGGACTGGATAATGTCTGTACATCAGAAGTGGGTGTGCAGCATCATGGTGAACTTGTATCCCATGCAAAGAGAGAAAAAGAATTTTTAATTTTTTTATTAAAAAACCAAAGCTCTGCCATCGTTATCGCAACTCTGACCTGTGTAGCCAGTGAAGAGTAGATGCAGTCCCTGGCTCTAATATCTCCAGCTGCCTTGTGTCATGGTGCACCAGTGGCATTATACCAAGCCAGGTGATAATTGGGCTGCACAGGTCTGCTTTAAGCTGAACACACCTGATAATTAACCGGTATACACTAGACCACATATTGGAGATTTGAAAACTAATATATCAACAGTGAAACACTTATGGGGTCGGCCATTGCAACCGTGACATGAATTGTAGAAATTTAGTCTAAATTGTTTTGCAAGAGCGACCCATGTGTCTTCAGGAAGCCAACTTGTCTGTTCATAGACTTCAGAATGTAACAGTGAAATCTAATGTTTTTTGGACTTTGCTAGTCAGACTTATTGTACTGTAGCCTAATGTCAATAGACCAATCAAAAGTCTTGGATAAACCATTCTCAACCCTCTACACATCGATCAGTGCAGTTGTTCAGCAGTATTTGCATAAGGCCTGTATGGATACTTCAAAATAAAAGCCTGTGCACAACTGCAGAACAAAAATTAAAATAGTTCTTTATTACATTTAGCTGGTTGTAGAGTTGCCAAAGGCCTTAACATTACTGATTCATTCATCTTCTGTAACTGCTTTGTCCTGGTCAGGGTTAATCAGGAGTCACTGGGCACTGTCCTCACACACACATTTGCACAAAGTCACACCTAGGGCAAATTCAACGTAGCCAATCCTCCTACTGTCACGTTTTGGAGAGTGGGAGAAGAATCCTGTATCTTTTTGAATAGAAAGCACCTTTATTGCCCCTTAAATGAGTTGTGATTTTTTGTGGCAAAAATGCAGTTTGTGTTTGTTCTGAAAAATTATATAAACAAGATGGAGGAGCTTCAATTATACATCTAAGCCATTTATAGAATCATTATTTACAAGCAAACAATTCGTAAATAATGAATATAATCAAACTCTGTTGTACTTATTTCTTTATTACTACTTCATATCAAGATTCTCTTTGTGTCTTGTGAGAAACAAACGTTTTAGTGACACATGGCTCACAAAATACAGATCTTTTTGTTTATAATCATATTTTACAGGTAAGTCATTTCATAATGAAAAAATAATGGAATTTATTTTGTTACATAAAATGTGAAAAGAATGTTGACACCAATCTGGCAAAAAGGTTAAACTCTAGCCTCTCTAAATGTGAACAAGGGAATAAACTTATTTACATACAATGTACTCCTGAGATTTAAATAGATTCAGTTGCAACACTTACAGGCAACACCAGAAAACATAACATTAATTTCACAGAGCTCTAAACCTGGCACTGAAGGATCATATTACACAAAGTTAATTATGCAGTTAATCAAATATGACACAATGGTATGACATTTCTGTATTGGGGTCAAATCACCTGAAGAGGCGAGTTAATGCCACCCATCACAGATCTGTAAGCCACAGTATAAAATGATATCAAGTAATATCAAGGGCAATTTCATGATCTTAGTATTATAAGGTTCTGTTTCCCATTCATTCTTAATCCAGACAGAACCTCATAATAGTAAGGTCATGATTTTTTGATTATCATCCAAAATTAATCTCGAGTATTTCTTTGTGGAAGAGTTGTGAAAGAACGAGCTGTAAACTGCCCAAACTGAACATTTTGTAGAAGAAAACATTAAGTCTCAAAAGTTTAACAGTTTAAATGAAACCTAGCCCTAGCCATGTTAAATTAGTTTGAATCAGATTGTTCCCAAGTTGAACTTGAAGTTCCCAATTTTTAATTTTCACATTTAACCAACAAGCTTATGACAATTTTTGTTGGTACCAGACTCAGAAACTGATTTCCTGGGATTTTCACACACAATAGTCCAACAAAAAATAAAACCTGAGAAGATAAAGTCACCTGCAAGCACATAACTGACACATTTTGCTGGGAACATACTGTTATCTTACATAGTGGCCACAAGATCTGTGTCCTGAGGACAAATTTTTGTAACAGATGTGTTTTCACTGCAGCCTGGACCCTCTAGACCAGGGGGAGTATTGCACAAAGTGAGCCAATCTGCTAAGCCAGGCTTATTTCAGCAAGCCTGGCTAATTTTGTCACTTTCTTCAATAATCTTAAGCCCTGCTCAGTTATGGCAGGAGATGCTTTTGAAGAAGCCTGCTCTGTGGCAGGCTAATGGTTAAGTTTATCTGGTGCCCAATTAAATTGCCGCAAACGTAATAAATCTCTTATTACATGATGCACTGCGCAGTCTAAGAAGCTTTATTAAGGACATTTAAAAAAAAAAAAAAAAAAAAGTAGCCTACATACTATAGGTTCATAAAACATTTTATATGTTCATTCACTTGGATATTCATAACATATAAAAGCCATTAGTAGGCCAGAAACTTATTAGCATGCAGGTAATCTACATTGGCCAAAATGTAAGCTATAAAATGAATCGTACACTGAGAAGTACTGCATGATCAACTATGTTTCTTAAAAATCAAGTGGACGAGGGAGCATGTAGCCCATAGCCAAGAGCGCACAGCACCTAGATCATTTTGGGACAGGACCATCCCTATCATTTGCAAGTTGCAATAAATCCACCTCACAGCTAAGGTGGTCCACAGCTGAAGTTCGCTATTGGAATGCACAGAGCATGGAGTGATCTGTCTGGCTAGATTAAGCCTGACTATTTCAAATAAGCCTGGATTTTATTAACTCGCTTCATGAAATACTCCCCAGGGTTTGGTAGCCATGCTCAATACAGAAACATGAATTCATGCAAGTTAGTTGTCGTACCGTTGTACTGTTTGTTTGCTGTCTGCTAAGTTGTTATATATCACTTTTACCCAACAAAAACAGACTCGTATAAAATTAATATATGCTGACATGTAAGCTCGCTGGATCACAACTGTATTGCTGCATGGCCAGCAATGGTGTTCCTGCTTCTAGACATTGCTCTACAAGCAATCAAATTGTCCAACACATGCAGTAGAAACATACACATGTGTACATACACAAACATGCACACACACGCACACACAAAAATGACTGACATGTTTTGTGCAAGAAGAATCATTAAAAACCAGTATAATGGTCAGTAATGAGATACAGCCATCTTTCTATTCTTTGAATGGTGAACACAGAACATTGCTATACTTTCCAGGAAAGTGATTTTCACATTGTTTACTTAAAGCAAAAGAAATATCCGAATGGTCTTTTTGTCCAACTGAAAACAATGAGCCATTACTCACATCATTTGTGTGAAATACCCAATAACTGCATGTATTAAATTGGCTCCTTTTGCATGGTTTTCTGATGTTTATAGCCTTTTTCATGTCACTGAGATGTAATATGTCCATATCTCTTCTTTAGTTTTTCCTCTAATGTGTGTTAGTGTCAGGGGTGGAGGCTGAGGAGGGGCTTGGAGGGGTAGAGGCTCGTGAGGTGTTGGAGGTTTTTTCCAGGCTGGGGCTCTGGGCTGGGCCGCTCTCAGGGGCTTTGGTCAGGACGCGTGTGTTAAGGGTGGACACTGCTTTGGGTTGTGCCTGCAGGCCTGGGCTGCAGATCAGGTGGTGACGCTCCCAGTCTTTGTGCTGGCAGAAAGAGCCGCAATAGCGAGCCGCATTACACCCACTGCACGTCTCGCTTGCCTTCCGGCCACAGTTCCAGCAGCACTGAGAGAAAGCGAGAGCAAGAGTTTGTGTGGGTGGGAGTGAGTGCATGCTTAGTTCAGCAGATAAACAGACAGATAGTTAGGCTGGGATACAGGCTCACAGATGGACAGATGAATTAATAGACACTTACCTCACTGGAGTCCTCTTGTTCGTTGATGACCTGAATTGCATCTTCTGTGGCTTTCCTTTTGGCCTCAGCCAGGGTTTTTTCCATCTTGGCTCTCTCAGCTGCAATCATTTCAAAGGCCTTCTGCTCTGCCTCTGCCACAGCCTTTTGCACCTCATCCATTGCCTGCCGCTTCACCTCATTGACTGCTTCCTCTACAGTAGTCACACAGAATCAGAGGTTACACTCATCCACTGATTACAAAATAAAGATCAAATATTACTTTATCTCTTCTTCAGATATAATGTGTCTATGCAGGACATTTATAAGGATTAGACAGGTTGTATAATGCTCATAAATGTCGGATAAGATAGAAACTAAGGAACAGGTGCATGTGGGGGTAGTAAACAGGTTTCCTAGGGTTGCCACCCTTACCAGCTTTCCTCCAGATCTCATCAGGCACATAGCCAGGGCCAGCATGCAGAGAGAGCTCCCGCTGAGGATCTGAAAGATGAAGAGAACGTTCACATTAAAACACAGCACTCAACACCAGAAGAGGCCAATGCAGAGAGGGAGGGAGAGAGAGGGAGAGAGAGAGAGAGAGCGAGAGAGAGAGAGAGAGAGAGAGAGAGAGAGAGCAGTTGTATAGAAGGCAACTTGGTTTTGGGCAGGGACTGGTCACAGATGGTAGAAATGAGTGAACGCCAGAAAGCAGACCTCAAACAACACACTCTCCTAATGTAGCAGCCTGGACACAAGCGTGCAACACCTGCTCACTCAGCAGGCACACAGGCAGGCGTGTGCGCTCACGCACGCACGCGCACACACACACTCAGTCCATTAGTCAGAACGAAGTCAGTTGGAGCTTAGTGCTGTAGTGCCTCAGATCACCACCAGAGGGCACAAATAAGTCCCACCTCAAACACTCATGAACAGATATTTTACAGCAGTGGTTAACGGAATAAACCTTTTTTTTTTTCCCCAATCATGCCTGAAACCAGTTCAATAATAGTGTTCTAGAGAACTGACTCACCGGCGCTGACAACATCAGCAGAGAGAGGACTATGCGATTTGGAGAAGGACACAGTGCTGGGAGTTGCAGCGCTCTTGCGTGCACCATCGAGCTGACTGGACCTCCGTCGCCAGTAGTTGAGCTCCTCACGGTCTGATTCCTGACAGCGCCGCAGGACGCTCACTGAACGTCTTGTCTTCTCCACCATATCCACGATACAGTTCAGCACCTATAATTGTCAAATTTTTTTTTTTTTTTTTGAGATCCTTTGCTATTTTGTCTATTCCTCTGTAAATGTTCGAATTCATAAGACTCAACATGGGTGCAAACAGAAAATAAACAGTAATTGAACCAAGTGTGAATTATCAATAAGGAGTTCTTACATGGTCTAGATGTCTCCACTCATCAGCCCATTCCCTCTCAGTCAGTCTGTGGTCGACTGGCTCCTCATGGTAGCCCCCGTTAGAACCTGATTACAAAAAATTAAGACTATTCAGATCTATGAGATCAATATCTATATCAGACTAGGGCATTAATCTTTTTGGATATTTATGCCATATAAAAGAAAAAAAGAACACAAAAAGACAGAAAGAACAAATAAAAATAGAAATAATTGAAAAAGTACAGGAATAAAATGATGAAAAACAGACTGCAAAAAAGACCACATCACTCACAACCCACATCTGGAACTCAGCTGTCAGAACGCATTCTCCACCCCATAATGCGCGCGCACACACGCACACGCACACACTCAACATTCCTTCAGGGAGCCGCTCTGGCTGAGTGGAGCAGCCCACTTCTAAACAAATCAAGGCTTGGATATGAGGCTCTAACAAAACACTTGCATGCGTGCACTCACACAGAGCCCACCATCAGTGTTGGGATGTTTCTACTCCTATTGCAGTTCAAACGCACTTTAATGAAGATTGAGTATTGTGCAGAGGGAACTGGCAGAAGCTCAATACAAGCATAAGGGGATTTAGCTCATGCCTATATCAATTTACTTAAATGACCTCCTCTTTCCCCTTTAGTTTCCTCTCTACCACTATCCTGTGAACGTTCAGGAATCACTTTCCAGCATGGACCTCAACCATTAAAACTTTTTCTATCCATTCATCCATGGATAATGCCATCTCTCATTATCCACCCACATTAATTCATGTAATTATCTGTATTTGATTTTCCTGGTATTTGCATGGACTACTGCCATTATTTGAATGTGTATGGGTGCACATGTAAGTACAGTAATTACCTGGAAGTCGCGGCCTATCCTTCAGTTCTCTGAGCTCCAGAATGCGATGGGGCTCTCTGTACAGGTGTGGAGTGCTGATGTCATCCAGGGCGTAGTGCTGGAGAGGGGGTGGGGTTGGGTGAATCTGGAGTGGCATGGGGTGGGCAGGGCTGTGTCTGGGGGCGGGGCTTATGGTGCAGATCCGCTTGGCTGGAGGCTCTATTGGCGCTGGGGGTCGCTCATGGAAGCCATTTTCTTTGGCTCTAATCAAAGATGGTTAGTAAAGGAAAATGAGGGGTCATATTGTGGTCAAACAGAGAGAACAGCTTTGTCCAGTACGTGTTATGTGGGTACCTGCTAGGACTGTGTCTCTTGCTGTTGTCGCTTGGCTCTAGCAGTAGCTCGGTGGAGTCTGCGGGAGAAGGTGCAGCTGTGCTGAGCAGCAAGTGCTCGTGTTGGGACAGATACTGTGCAGGAGTCTGCTTAGCTGCTCGTGCACAATGGAGCAGCTCTCTCTGCAGCAATGGTAGGTTTGCCTGTAAGGGGAAAAAAAATGCATAAAACTCTGCTGGAAAATATGGGAACATTATAGAAATGTCAAAAAAAAAAAAAAGAAAAAAAGAAAAGAAAAGAAAAAAAATGCCCTGGGAATCAAGGTCAAATACAGCATAAACAGGAAAATGTATCAGCTGTGTCTTCATATAGTTTCTACTTTCTGGATCCTTGACATGTACGAGCTCATTTTAAATTATACCGTGAGTTTTCTGTATTGCCTAAAGTTTTTACAGCCTGCAGATTTGCAAGCGGTTTCATCTTTTCCCCTAAGCTGGTTCAAATTAGCCACTCTCACACACTGGTCCTGAATCAGGGCTTAGAATCAATCTGTGCAAAAACCTCAAAGCAGCCTCCATGTCTGGGACTGTGGCGTCTGCATGCAGTCTTTGATTGATGGAGGCCCTGCTCAGCATTACTAAACACTCCCTTAGCATTACGTCCCCCTCCAGACTACTGTTGGCATTAACGTCTCCAGACAAAATACACACTAAATCTGTCATGTGAAAACTCCAGAGATGAGGGGAGGAGAAAAGATTTGCAAAGTTGTCAAGATGACACAAAACAGATCTATAGCATTCCTTGCACAGGACTGGTATATGGACCGTGTTATTAGAACAGACATGCTGATTACTGAAAAGCTGGTTTCCATCAATGCTGATACATTTATTCAATAAGGAAAAACAGAACCTATCTGAGCCGATTTAACTGCATATAAAACCATGTAAATGGCTAACCCAAGTTTCACCCCTACCTACAGTTACAGGTTAAGGCATGTTTAACCCTGACCTGGCCTTAACCAAGCCCGATAAATATCCCTCAAGTAGGTTAACATTTCAACGTAGACTTCCTTGCTCTCTTTTTTCTTTAATCAAGACCATACTATGCATAATTACCCATTCCCTTCCTGCTTCTCAAGCCCCTGCCAGTACATATGCTGCCCATCATTCAGGCAAGACATTTCCAGGACGGGCCGATCCTCTGGACGCCTGTGTTAATCTAAGCTGGAGTCCATATGTCGCTCAGTCCCCATAAAAAGTGCTGGGACACTTTACAGCCATGTTTCACACTTCCGAATATTCCGAATATGCCTTAGATCAATGTGCCAGGGGAGGAGAACAGTCTCAGAAACCCGGAGAAATAAATCAGAGAAATTATAGTTCTCAGAGAATTGCCATGGTATCTTTGCCGGAACTCCAATCTGCATGAAACCATGCAACGTGAAACCATAAACGAAATGGAATTGGGCATGCCATCCATGCCATTTCAAACAGTATAAAGTCCAGTTCTGTAACTGCCATCAATGTCAAATACTTTCTTTTTTAAAAATGGCATCAGTGGGCCAGCATACCCTTGCATTTCTGTTCATTTACAGGATTAAGTATTTTGTCTGAGATTTCTTCTGGTTTCATCTCTGGGGAGGACACCAAGGAAAGGGTAAGCAAATGGTTTCAAATAATATTACTCAGATTTGCATTCATCACACAGATGTGCTTTTAATGCTCCATCAATAGTTAAGATTCAAGAGTTCTGGCTAGCAAGACTTACTTCAGAAAAAGAGCATGGAGACATAGACTACATATTTACTCACAACACTGGACACACACAAGTGTAGAATACAGAAAAGTGGATAAAGAGTGTTTAATGCATTTACCTTCAAGAAAGGGATGACAAATGGTCTTAAAGGGAAATTAGTGGCCTCTTGTAGTCTGGAATGAAACTCCTCAATAGTGACTGTGGAATTCTGTTAGATGGAGAGAGTTAAGAGTTTTGTTGAGTTGAATAGAACACGCAACACACACACACACACCCACACACACACACCCACCCAAACCACAATACGTACCACCAAGGCAAGGACCAAGCTCCGCACACTTTCTCCAATCTCAGGTGAGATGTCGTTGCCAAACTGTTGCAATGTAGTGAGGAACCGCTTCAGTTTACTAAGCTGCCTAGCACCGCATGTTGCTGGAAGCTGCTGATTGGCCAATGAAGAGGAAGAGGATGAGGATGGCCCATTACTGTAGCGCTGAGGTGGGGAGGGGACAGCGTTGAGGGTTGGTGGAGAATGGTTCATCCCATTGGTCACTTTTGAAAGAAATGGCAAGAGTTAATTGGCAGAATGACCAATCGAATTAAATAAAATAAAATGTAAAAATTTAATTAAATGAAGCAAATCAACACCTGAGTAGCAAATAAAATGGTTCCAATCTTATTTTAAATTAAGAAACTATACAGGAATAATAGAAGTTTCCTTTCTAGAAAGGGAGTTTTTTTTTAAAGCCAGACAGATGTGTGCCGACACAGCTATAGGTGTGAAAGCGAAAGCAGACGGACTTTACAGGTGAGCGCACAACTGTGCTCCCAAAGCAATTCTGACCATTCCTGCCTGTTCCTGCAGTTATTTTTGCTTGTACCCACATGTGATCATTTCTAATGGATTTGGTTCCATGTCTCAAATATAAAAAAAATTAAGTAATTTAAGACACAATGAGCCTGTAGCAAATAATAATAAACATGTAGCAAAGGGTGCTATGAGACTATGCTCCCATCTCAATCAACATGATCTGTTTTTTGGTCATGCGAGCTACATTTGATCTCCTACCACTGATTTTAATGGACAGTGTGTGCTAAGTTTTTAGTATGTAAATTGTGAATTCGTGTAGAGAACGTACATGCTGTGGAAGAAAAGGCAGCAGGCCGGGGCCCACTGGGGTTGACTGAGGGAAGAGGGGGCATGGCGGATACTGCCGGTCTGGAATGAGTCTTTACATCCACTGGAGAACCGGGCATGGCAAGAACCTTCTTCTCTCCACTGTCTGAGAAAGAGAACAGAGATTTAATTTTAATTATACATTCGTTATAATCTCATCAAATATTTCTCTGCTATATAAAATATTCACTGGAAGCTAAAACATTCTCTTCTCTTAGATTTACACTGGAAGTGGAAAAAAGTAGTGGCATAGGGCGAATACTGAAACTGATCACCTAACTATTAATATTACATTAATACCTCACTTAGAAAATATTTTTTTTCTGGCTAATAATAAGTGAAAGCCAGTGAGGATCACAGCATCAACACAAAACAAACTGAGCTTTGGCCCAACACAGGGCCTTGAGAAACCTCTCTCCCATGGCTGGAGGATGCCAGATGTCTTCTGCTTATTAACCGTGAAGGCCCCACAGCTGAGGTGCAAATGAACCAAGCTTTGTCCCTGGGAAGAATAGTCCATCATTGAGCCCCCAGTTAGAAAAGAGTGGCTTGGCTATTTCACGCTTGCTAACTAGCCTTCACAAAGGCCATTCACCACATACTTTCTGCCTTTGAATGGACCACCAAGCTCAACAGTCGTAGATCAGAGAAACTATTGTCCTTGAAAGAACCATGAGCAGAGCCATTAGCTCCATTCCGAGTATATCTGATGCTTGAAAATGCTTTTAGAATAGTGCCTAATAGACAAGCGTAGCTTGAGCTGTCAAAGGTCATGAGATGCTTCTTATGAGATGTTTCATAGATTTATGGGCATTTCTTTGTGAGCAGGAAAATTTTTGTTCTGTGTTTATTCATTGGGACTAATAGGATGAACTGGTGTCTATGGAAAGTTATTATAGTATAGTTTTAAAAGAAGACGTCTCACTTAAAAAATGCAGGCTAAAGTGATTTTCGAGCTCCTTATCCATATATTTTTTCTGTTTTACTTCTACAAACAAAGAACTCAATGAATCAAAACTAGGCTGCATGAACAAACAAGTTTGTAGCAAAAACAAGAAAGAGCGAAGAAAAAAAAAAAAAAAAGTTAACTCCTATATGTTTAATTCATAGCCCAGTTCTGCATGGCAAAGGCCTCCCACCTGTCTACTTAGCTCTTAAAAACCTTAAATATTTATTCCTTACTGCAAATAATGTGTTTTTTCTCTTCTGTGTGACCACCTGTTTTTCACCCAGGAGGCAGGAAAGAAAAGACAGAACAAATGATAGGGATGGAGGCAGATGAGGCCAAGTGGATTGGCTCTGTGCCATAAAAGAAAATACTTTTTCATTTTTTAATTGAAGAAAATCACACCAACACCACCATAAATGCACTGGTGCATGTTTTAGTGCTAAGAAGTGGAATCATTCTATATATTTCATCAAAATCATTCCATTTTACCATTTAGGTAATGATTAAGATCTCACCTGATCTCTACTTCTCTTTTCTAGACACCACCTCGAATGTTAGTCCAAATAAGCTACGTGTGACTACTGGGAGCTCTTGGAATAGGTTTGGACTTTGCTCTGCACTACATGTTGCAATTGGGAGATGATCATGCTATATTAAACACATATGCGCGTGCATACACACAAAGCAGCTGGAGTACGGGGCTTTCAGGGTGTACTGATCACCTGGCAAGAACACATTGCTGTTAACACAGCCCATCTTTATCTGCTCAGCTAAATATTGATTCACCAACAAAAAACAGTGAGTGTGTCACTTCCCCTGAGTACCAACTGTTACTATATGGCATAAAATAATACAAAATACTGTGTATAGAAGGAGTGGGAGAGCAACAGAGCACTCTAAGGTGTGTGATAAAATAAGAACAGATGAGAAATATGAAAGAAATAAAAATGCTTTAGACAAGGAAGCTCAAATAGAAACCTGGTTTTATATGTGCAGGTGTGCACTTTTGTTATGCAAATAAAGCAGAGCTGCTTTCACCTGCCTTTAGTTATTTAAATGTTGTTGCTTAGCTTTGTTAGTACTCTGAGGGAGGTTGAGCATGGGGGCACATCTGTGCATTAAGCTATGCATGCTGTGGCGGTGTATTTACCTGAGACTTTCACACAATTAATCAGGCGTACAAGCCTGTGTAACCTCAAAGCTAAACACACTTCTGCACTGCACTTACACGTCTTACCTACAGACAAGTCAAAAACTGAAAAACTAACATGATACAAACAATGGCTTCAGCATTTCTCAATAGGCAGGGTGACTAGACTAACTACAAAATGTTTAATTTAAAGTTAAATGAATAGAATATGAAAATTTATATGAGAATATAAAAAAGTATGATATTTAAGCATGAATTATACTGTTGTATAGTGTCTCCACAAAAAGCACACAAAACATCAACAACTTCATTGAAAGCAGTCGGTTTTTCCAAAGGTGTGTCTCCAAACCAATCAAACCAACCACGTCTTACCTCAATCAATCATCAAAGCTCAGATGCACACATAAGCCCAGGTTCATGCATAGTGCACTGCAGAGCGTAACCAAGTCCATTAGCATGAATAAGCAGAGATATTTACTCCCCCTCTCCACTGGCTAAAGCGCTTAACATTGGAGCAACTTGCACAAAGAGCTTATTTAAAAGCTCCACTCCGCCTTTGTTTAAAACGATATACAACTTTCCATTAAAAGCACTTGAGTGCATCCAGACTGGAAAATCATTTAAACACAGCACAACAAAAGATTGAAAGACTCGTACCACCTTCGGGCACCCAGCACCCACACAAACCCCCCTCGAGCCATGGATACAAAGGGTTAAGCTATCAAATCTTCAACAGAGGGTGTGTGTGGTGGTGGGGAGGGGGGGGGGAAGAGTATGGGGCAGCCTCAGAGCATCTCTACCATATGGACCTAATGGGGCAGCATGCTGGCAGCTGGAGGCTCCAACAGTCACCTGTGTCTCTGCAGAAGGGGAGGAGAGAGAGGGGGAGAGGGGGACATGGAGACGAAGAGGATAGAAGACATGGATGATGATGGGAAGTGTGTGTGTGTGTGTGTGTGTGTGTGTGTGGTGTGGCAGCTGGGGGTTGGGCAAAGGCAAGCAAAACAAAGGCTGCACCTGGTGCTTGTCAGTCCTAACACACTAACAATACACACACATCTGTTCCTCTCCAGCAATGTAGGCGGGTGTGTGTGTGTGTTTGCCTGCGCTCAGCAACAGGTTGCACGACTGTGTGCGTGTTGCATATAGAACTACTTTGGCCTTACTAATTGCAACAAAGCAAACCCCCCTCTTGACCCCACACTCATCAACCGTATTCAAATGAACTTCATTTATAGCTTTCCTTTCTGTGAAAGGACAAGCCTCAGGCTTTTAAGTTCCTTTATAACAAATCACAAGAGCAATTCAGAGATCTCCCAAATGGGTCTTGAATAAACACAGACCCTGTGTGTGTGTGTCTCCTCATTAGCAGTGACGTAAGTTGTACTAAACATACTGAAGCAAACACAGGTATATACACATGAAAAATAACGTCATTCCAACAGGATGGAGAAAGTGTGGCTAGATAGAAAGTGGTTTCCGCATGCTTCAGGCATTCAAAACAGCTTCAAAAATTGTGTGGTTATTGCAAAGTTATTGAGGGCATTTGATACGATACTCAAAATGAAATACGAGATGACCTAAAATTCTAGAATATTCTATTTTACTAATACTAAACTTTTAAACTTGTGGCACTATTTATATGAGCTATAACTAGCTACAACAGATAATGCTATTCCAGCTAATGAATACTCAAACTCAACTGACTCGTTTAAAAAAGGGAAAGTCTTTACTTTTCCCTCTCACACTGCCCCGCAGAGCCTGTGAACATTAGGTCAAGCCTGAGTCCCCTCTCTCTAATTGTGGGGCCCATGAGGAGATTAACTTACGGCTGTGTCCCCAGGGCAATCTGGCGGACAGTGTAGGTTAAAGTTTGGGGTCAGTGAATACAGCTCAGACAAAGAAGCTGCACCACTGTGGCTACTGATAGTGCACTTACACAGCAAACACAGCCGATGCCCTGCAGGGCGCCACTCTCGACTCGACCCTGAGAAGAGCAGGGTCATAGCGGCAAGCTTATTAAGCATGACACCTCCACATGCACGGAAAATCAGCTGGATCAACAGAATGTTTCATGACATGTCAACAATTATTGCAGGTTAGTGCTAATAGGGTACTTCCTGTTGCCTGGTCCTGTTGCTGACCCACACGTGTGCTTGTGTCCATATGCATGAATTATTATAGCATCTTTGTTTCAGCCCAGAAAACATGCCCACTGACATGTGCCCCACACATGTTGTAAGATTCAGATCATATCTTTTAACTTCCATCCAAATAAAGAAAACAAGTAAACAAGCTGAACTGTCTTGCCCTCCACATCTCTTTTATCTCTCTCTCTCTTTCTCATGAGGTCTGAATAATGGAGCGTGATAATTACACATAGTCCAAAACGCTACACTTACTGCAAAGCAGACAGCCAGTCTGCAGGAAGCATCACACACACACACACACACACACACACACACACACACACACACACACACACACACACACACACCCCTCTACAAACACTCAAGACTGTCAGGCTGACAGTCTGCAGCGTGCTCTGGTGTGTGTCTGTCAGGGCTTGCCCGGGAGATTGTGTTTGCTAAGATTATGCAGACCTGCAGTGACGAGCAGTCTACAAACACTGCCCTGGAGCCCTTTTCCAGTCCGACGCAGCACAGCTTCGAGCAAGTCTTGGAAATGTGCTGTTACTAAACAAACATTTTTGGCAAAGCCTCAAATGCCACCTTCAATCTGAACGTATTTATTACACAATTCGCCCATGCATACCATCCATCTGATCATCCAATACAAACATACAAACACAAAGCACAATTATAAAAAAAAAAAAAAAAAAAAAAAAAAAAAATCAATACTTTTTTTGGTTATAGACAGGGAAGTGAGGTAAAGCTAAGGTTTATGTGATAAAGTGATGCTGACACAGATCCAGCAAAGGAGGAGTTAGTGATGAAGGATCTCTCTCATACTTTCCCTGTATGTATATGTCTATGTGGAATAGCCACTGACTACCTTTATCCACAGCCAACAAAAATCAGCACTACACCATAACACCGGTCTAAATATTAAGAATAGCCCATTTCCAAAAGAGTACACTGCCAAATAGATATTTAAATGTAACTACAGATATTGTGTTCCAAGAATGACCAATTCTGCCTCATGGATGTAATATAAAATTCAAAAATATCTTTCAAGTGAAGACATACATTGAGATATTTGCAGAGACACACACACACACACACACACCTCACCTCTCTGGACGGTCCTTTTTTTCCCCCCTTCTTCCTTATTCCAAAAACAAGTGAGTCCCTTGGTTTAGCTTGTTTACTGCTCCTTATCGCTCCCCTTTTCTCTCCTTCATATGTGGGGCATGTGTCTAAGCCCCCTGCATATGTGAGCTGTAGTCCAAGCTCCACTTGCAGCCAGAGAAACACAGATGGAGTCCAGATGGGCGAGGAGATTCAGAAAGACTTCTTTATTTCTCTCTCACTTCCTTTCTCACTTGCGTTGTAGCTCTATTTGTCGCTCCACTTTCTTTTTCCTTTCGTTCTTTTGTTGCTCAGCTATCCAAATGTTTCACCTCTCTTAACAATCTCACTTTGTTTTTCTCTCCATCTCTGTCTCTCTCTCTCTCTCTCTCTCTCACACACACACACACACAAAACACACTTCCCCCACTTCACGATGCTCACTTGAAGCGTAGCCGGCTGGGCTAACAACACGCCCACTTGGTGGCTCCTGGCCAATCAGCTGATAATCTATTTAATGTATTTAGTGAGGCGGGTTTGGTGATTAACATAACTAATTGTTCTGGCACTAAAAGGTCAAACAAAGTATGTGCCAGGAAGAGGGGGAGAGACGGGTCACTTAATGAAACACCCCAAATAATGAGACCTGACAATATACCATAGTGCTGTGCACTTAAAGCGACCTACATTTAAGAAAAAAAGATTTTTATTGTTGAAATTAATCATTAACCCATCTGTGATGTTCACCTTTTACCCCACTGATAAAGAAAAATAATAGTATATACTATTCTTATGGCATTAGTGCTTGGCAGGAGGAGAGCTAAACAAACACAGTTGATGTGTCAAAGAAACACAAGCAGTCCATTATAAGGTGTTAGATGTCTATTTTGCAGACTTAGTTTCAAGAGTCAGAGAGGAGCAATGAGGCACAAAACAACTACTAAATACTCAAAGTGTACTTGCGAAAAGGAAAACTGCTAAATAATGAGTGCGCACTTCACAGAGCATCTGTGAATCTCTTTAATGTCTTCCCCTGGCCCTGCGCACCAAGTGTGTGTTTGCTGCATGTTTAAAGCCCTTTTATGTGGAGCAAATGTCCCCATATTGATCAGAATACGCAATAATTTCTAGATTGTCAGCACTTTTGCATGGTCCTTAAAAAACTCATTTGCAAAACTAAAAGGCAAAAGATTTATTTTTTGATAGAGATTAAGAATAGGATTAGATGTAAAAATATCAGTATTTTGCTACTGTACTGCAGAATTCAATGGTTTCTTAGTTTTTTTAAAAAAACAAACACTGCAAACATTCACACACACTTGAAAAATGAAACAAAAATCTTCAGAAAAAGCACATGCACAGAGAGGGGGCTGATCATAATCCTCAACTCACTGTCTATATTTCCAGCATGACTACGTTAGGATGTGTGTGCAGAGCATACAGCACACACATACACAGACGGTGGAAACAGCTGTGCAGCCAAACTTCACACAGCTGCACATGCGAAGTGTTCCTCTTCCCAGGCTGCGAGGGAGCACGGTGAAATGCATGTGAGGACACAAACTCCCACATGTGAAAACTTCTCCACCCTACAAATCCCATCTACTGCTCATTTAAGTCTGTAGCCATGATTAGCTCTTCAATATCTTACTGATTATTTACACGAGATTTCAGTCTACTGAAATCTATTCATGTTTTAAATACCAAACCAGTCTAGGTTACGTCACTCTGTTTGGAGAAAGCTAAATTCATTCAAATAAGAGCTACAGAATGGGTGCAAGTAACTCAAACTCAATCAAGCGGGGTCAATGCTCACAGCCCCGAGTTAATGTGCGTTTACGCCAACTGATTTCATTTACATGCTAATAAAGAGCTATAGGCCTCACCCCTGAAAAGTTCAGGACCCATAAATGTGAGGTGATGTGCACACATGTGATGTTACACAATGTGTGTGGGTGGGGCTATAGAATTTGCATACAAAATGTAAGACAGCATAATACACGAGTGTGAGAAACAGAGAAGACAAAAGTATCTCAATTGACACTCTAAGTCAGAATTACTTTTAAGACTGCCCAATTTGCCATAGGTGTGATAACTGAAGTTTCTCATGTTTCTCAGGTTGGCAAAACAATGCTGTTTGTTAATTTAAATCAGATTTCAATCTGCTCATCATTCAGTCAGCAGTACTGTCTGTTCATCCGCACTGCACTCTTCAAAGCAGTCCTGTTATTGATAGATAAGCTGAGTAGGGTATTCAAAATGATTGCCAGTAAAACAGTGCTGAGTTTTATCTGGCACCTCAAGTTTCCCTATTTAAGTCTTCTTTCTCAAAAAACAGTGCCGTTTCCATTAGCTATGGCTGTGATCTCGGGTTCAAAACTGTGAGTGGAAATTGAGAGCAAAAACATAGAACTCCTGCTAGACTGCATTCTGAAAGAACAATAAACATCTGCTCATAGAATTAGCAGGAAAAAAAATCCATTTTATAGAACCTATGTTGACTATGTTTTAATACGGTATGCGGATTGATAGAAGGCGGTTTACACAGATGTTCAACACATAGGGGGGAGGAATTCAAAGCTAGGCAGATATTCCAGTCTTACCTACCCAAAACCACTGTCCTCCCTGCCAACAAAATTCTTCACAACCTTCTTCCAGCCACGCACTCCCCACTACCTCCCTCCCTTTCTCCCTCTATCTCTCCCCTCTCATGCTGGGTTTTGGAGTGGCATTCCTTCTCTCTGCTCTCGGCTCCAGTATGTCTGGCCATGCTGCACGCCTGGGAGCCATTAGTTCAAGTAAAGCCTGACGCACCCTGCCTACCCCCATTATAGGCACATGAGCGAGCGTGCGCACACATAGACACACACACACACAGTTTGTGGAGAGAGACTGTGTATACATAGAAATAGAACATTTTAGAGAAAAAGAAAAGGGATAAGCAGAGAAGTGTTGTGTGATGGTGAATGAAGTGAAATGAGAGTGTCCTAAAGATAAGTAAATAGATATCTCTGTGTGTGTGTGCTTGTGTGTGAGAGAGAGACACACACACACACACCATGGGTAACGAGAGTGTGTTTGTATGTGCATGAGTCTGCACTAAAATTTATGAGAGGTGGGTCACATGCACACTTGGCTACAGCACCCCAAAGTTTCCACAACTTGCAGCCAAGAGAATAGATGAAGCACGTGCACGCACACGCACGTGCACACACAACCAAATAATCAAGCTGTAAAGTCAGTTTGTCTTCTAAGTCTCAAATACAAAATCATGATGACCTGAGAAGTCAGTATGCCACTTCATAGTGTTTGTCCCTCTGAGCTAACCAAAACCAAATTCCCAACAATATGCTTGTTGTATAACATTTTTAACAGGGTTCAGAAATGGAATAAAAAAAAAATAAAAAAATCTGTTGGCTCTCTCTGAACAGAATCGATATTTTAAAGTTTCAGATCTTGTTTTCCAACCTCAACACAGTGTTCCTGAGCCAGTTAGAACAAAATGAAATATTGGTTATTTCTGTTTATTTTACCCAGGTTGGATGCAGGCCTGAATATAATAAAATAGTAAGTTTGGAAAGCTGTTAATTCCTAATTTGAATTGTATTGTTTATGCAGCAACATATAGCTAAGAAACAGCCTGCAATGGATTAATGGGTGTTATCAAAATGTCAAATACACTGTTACATATTGTCAATAGAGTTAGAAAAATTACAGTTTAAAAATGCACAGATATGCTAGCTGGCTAAATGCCCATCCGTAGTCTGGGTTAGCTATCTTAACTGTGCTTCTTTCATGTTCACAAGTACAGCACAACAACAAACAGTCCAGGTTATGTCTAATCCAAACAAATCCACATGCGATATTGATTGCAAAACATTTGAACATCCAGGTTAAGATATCAATGATAAGCTAGTGGGCTACACAAGTAACCCATTTAAAAATAAACAGTTCAGGATGATCATGATTTCAGTTGATTGTGTTGTTCTTGGTTTGGAGCCCTGTTTCTTGCTGTAGTTCAACTCTTTACCATGATATTTTTCAAACAAATGTAACTCATTAGTACATTAATGTAAATTCTTCAATCTTTATTAATATCCACTAACTGAAGGTGAATGTTAGATAGCCAACTAGCTAGCTAGCTAAAATAAATAAATAAATGACAGTCTTTGGATAAATTAATTCACTACTTCATCACCGATCAGCCATAGCATTATGACCACTGACAGGTGAAGTGAATAATATTGATTATCTTGTTACAATAGCACCTGTGAAGGGTTGAGATATATTAGGCAGCAAGTGACCAGTCGGTTCTTGAAGTTGATGTGCTGGAAACAGGAAAAATAGGCAAGTGTAAGGATTAGAGAGACTTTGACAACGGCCAAATTGTGATGGCTAGATGACTGGATCAGAGCATCTTTTAAAACGGCAGGCCTTGTGGGTTGTTCCTGGTATGCAGTGGTTAGTACCTACCAAAAGTGGTCCAAGGAAGGACAACCGGTGAACTAGCGACAGGGTCATGGGTACCCAAATCTCACTGATGCGCGTGGGGAGTGAAGGTTAGTCCATCTGGTCTGATCCCACAGAAGAGCTATTGTAGCACAAATTGCTGAAAAGCTGGCAATGATAGAAAGGTGTCAGAACACACAGTGCATCGAAGCTTGCTGTGTATGGGGCGTATGGGGCATCGTTTACTGGGGGAAGAGATGGCACCAGCATGCACTATGGGAAGAATGCAAGCTGGCGGAGGCAGTGTGATGCTCTGGGCAACGTTCTGCTGGGAAACTTTGGGTCCTGGCATTCATGTGGATACTATTTTGACACATAACACCTACCTAAACATTGTTGCAGACCAAGTACACCCCTTCACGGCAATGGTATTCCCTAATGGAAGTGACCTCTTTCGGCAGGATAATGCGCCCTGCCACACTGTAAAAATTGTTCAGGAATGGTTCGAGGAACATGACAAAGAGTTCAAGGTGTTGACTTGGCCTCCAAATTCCCCAGATCTCAATCCAATCTAACATCTGTGGGGCGTGCTGGCCATGAGGTCCGATCCATGGAGGCCCCACCTCACAACTTGCAGGACTTGCTGTTAACGTCTTTGTGCCTGATACCACAGCACACCTTCAGGGATCTAGTGGATTCCATGCCTCGATGGCTCAGGGCTGTTTTGGCAGCAAAAGGGGGACCAACGCAATATTAAGCAGGTGGTCATAACGTTATGGCTGATCGGTATATATATTTTATATAATATTATATATATATATATATATATATATATATATATATATATATATATATATATATATAAATATACACACACACACATATATATAAATACATAAAAGACAAGAAGTGAGAAGGAAAAAAGAGGGACAGAAGGTGAAAGTGTCTCTCTGCTCAAAAATGGTTGTTTTGCTAAAACCCTTGCACAACCCTATGGTTGTGCGTGTCTGTCACCTGAAATTTATCCTTTAATCCGTCTTTCTGCCTCTTGCTGGCCTCTAGGCGAGAGACGCAGCTGTGTTATTACCACACACACACACCCAGACACACACACACCTGTGCTTTGCAGGTGGCTCAGCTGTAGTGTGTTGGGAACACCTGGCAGTAAGAAGAGACTGCGTGGGAGCATGCCTTTCCTCAGGTTGGATTGCAGGACATGTTCTCACTTGTCAAGGGCACCCTCTGCATCTGCATCTGCATCTCTTTCCAAGGCTGTTTATAATTATATAATACAGAGAAAAACGTTTGTAGGTGTGTAAAAATGTTTACTGTACAAAATAACAGAGGTTAAATGACCACCTGTTTTCAGGCTTTCTACTTTCTCATGGCTGTATGCTACATTTCCACTGAATGAGATAATAGATCATTCCATGAATATTCCAGTGCTTTTCAACCAAATTTCTAATTGCAACATCCACACCATAGGTGAGATGACCACAACTACCACTTACACCAGTACCTGAATAGCTGGTGAACCTTTTGAGATGCCAGAATTTGAATACTGAAATTAGTATTCGGATATTTGTTATGCCCTACGATCACATGAAATCAGTGAGGGAAATACACATATGAAAAAAAACAAAAGATACACCTGGCTATATTTTGATGCAGAGATCAGGACTGTCATGGTTTACAAGTTTGAGGTGTACATTGGGCCTAAAAAGTCTCAGAAGCAGACTTTTTTTTTAAACTCTCGGGCAGACGAGAGCGGGCAGCCACATATTAAGCTCATGGAACAAAAAGAGAGAGAACATATTTCCAAAAATGTTTTAGTACAGCTCCATTAAAAGTCTTAAACTTTAATGGGAACAAATAAGCTCAGCATTAACGTGTTTTCCCATACACTAGTTTAGGAAACAGAACATCTGTAATGATCTCAAAACTATTGTAAACAGGCATTGCCACAGTGATCACAAAGACGGTTAATGCAATTTTTTAAACATACTGCCCAGAAACATCAAAGTGTAAAGTGCAGCCTTTAAAAGTTAATGGCACTTACAACCTTCACAAAGTTTTAATTTTAATCAAGAAGAAAACCAATGTGCAGAGAGCTACAGGCTGAAATATTGAGCTGACTTGCATTAAAGCTTTTGTTTTTGGATATTTTCTTTCAGCTGGTATGATAAAGTTAGTTGATTATACCAGTTAATTGAACATCAGTTCACTGACTGTTATGGATATCTGAATAATTACATAATATTTAACTAATAATAAGAAAATTTGATCCCTCATAAACAATAAGAAAATCTGATCCCTCAGAAACACTTCCAAGATTACTTTGACCATGTTGTTTATCGACAAGATATTTGTAATGCATCTCTACCAAATTGCTCCTTCTGTTAAAAATACAAAAGCATCTGTTATTATTGTCCATGACAATCTTCTGTATGATGTAGACAAGGTGAATACAAATTAAGCCACTGTAACACACAGAGATGTGTATGTGCACACACTCCCACTTAGGCACACATATACAGTCTGTCAACACACAGTAAGAGTTCTCAGAGTCTAGAGTGAGGGAAATTTTCCTTTTTTTTCCCCCCCTTCAATAATCCATTGACCGCTGACAACCATGGAACAGCTGGCTTTCCTATTGAAAGTGGTAGGAAAGCAAGACTGAGGGGTGGAAGACAGAGGCAGACAGCAGGACAGAGACAGTAAGAGTGTGTGTGTAAGTCAGAGAAGCTTAATGTGGTGATAAGCCTCTTTCACAAGGTTTTGAACACTCTCCCTATGATGGTCTACTGACTGACTGGCGGCTTTGTCCTATTAAGCACACAAAACTAGAGAGAAAGGAGAGGGAGGGGGTCTGACCCCAATCAGAGAGAGAGAAACCCAAACCTCTCACTACTGCGAGGGCTTTTCAAAGCTCATTTGTGCAACTGAAAGTGAGCTACTGAATGAACTTCTGGTAGATGATGTGTATGCTCTACAACACTCAAAGGCAACCAAAGAGCACCACTGTTAGTACAGTGTAGAACTTGTCAGAATATTTTGAATGATCTCAAAACAAATGCTGGTTAAGAAGTCATTTATCCATCCATCAATGTCACAGTTAATGAAATTTGTCATTATTCCATTTGAATCAACCATTCCACTCTAGGGCTGGGCAATATTACAAAATTTAAAAAAAAACAAACAAACAAAAAAAACAACAAAAAAACTTTTTTTCCAACTTTATAAATGATTCTTGAATATTATTAAAAAATTCTTGCATAATGCAATTGAAAAATTATGCAATTTATTTATAAAATTTTTTTATTTAATGTAGATGTAGAAATGTAGATGCAAAAACAGTAGCAGCCGCATCAAATAGTGCAAACAAAGAATATTTAAAGGGATATTTTTTAAAAAAAAACATTATTTGCATTATTTGCTATAGATGGTGCTGTTACTATTTTTGTGCAACTTAGTGAATCCTTCTTTGTCCACAGAGTAAATGGGGACCATGTCTTTCATGACATGAAATGCCATCGCAACTGAAATTAACTTGGGGCATTCTTCGCAAATCCGAGTTCCTTCCCCGTTTACAGAGTGACATCAAATCAGCATTTGATGATCTGCATCAAATCACACATGCGCACAGCATCAGAAATAAACAAAGTAAAACTTCTTACCTTTAAATTAGTTATACTGTATATACCTTTAAATTAGTTATACTGTAAAGTATTAGCTTTAGATTAATCATCATACAGACATATTTGTTAAATCTAAAACACTGACTATACAGTTTGCTGTTTAAGAAAGAATATACATCACTCATCCATGTTAGCTGCCTAGCTTTTTGCTAACAAAATACAAACATGGGGCGTCCAGGTTCCCACTTTGTCTGTCGAACATGTCGAAGTCACAAATGACATAGCTCCAAACAGCGAATTATCGCTTAGGATGTAATGCAGCATTATATTTTACATAAACTTGTTCATCTGACTTTTCAAACCTGTCTATCTCTGAAGTGATATTTGAACCTTTCTTTGGTACGGCTCAGTCCTCGGCAAAGTGCTGCCTGTTTATCTTGGCTTTTTTTCCTTTCTTTTTTTTTTTCTTTTAAATCTAAGTGTGCAGTGTTTGGGAGCAGCACAGGCTGTAGGAGTCATCCATCAAGCTAAGAAGGCTATGTTTTTTTTTTGTATTGGTTTGACCTTTTAAATAGCATTTATGGATGTTTTAACTAAAAATTTAAATATGCATGTATAAAAACATGTACTAGAACATTTCAAAAATCGCATTAAAACATTAATTTGAATTAACCATATTAATCGTGAAAATCACCCAGCACTATTGCACTTCAGAAGAGAGCCAACACCAGCTCAGTGTTATCAGCATGGAATCAAGACTTGGTCAGCATTGGACAACTTAAAGAAAGACAGAAGGCAGCAATCAGCATTAAAGTCAAGCTCATATCCGCAGTTCTAAACTCGAGGCAGAGGCCTGACTCCAGGAGGTCCGGTCCCACTAATAACCCCGTCTCCAGTGGAGCGCCATTCTGGGCAACAGGCGCTGGTGGAGGGAGCCGAAGCATCTGGATCCCATCTTTCCCAGCCTGTCCACACAGCGCCACGCAACAAGAAACATCTGGTGAAGCTGATGTCAATTACTTCATCACATTTCCCTTCATGGATAATCTGTTCTTAAACACTCTCCCTCTCTCTTTTTCTCTCACACAGAGCAACAAAATGATACAGGAACATCCACAGCTGCTAGACCAAAGAATTACCGCACCAGACATCCCCTTCTGGACACGAACACAGGTATCATATAGGATGAACTTAATATGTACATTCTTTGTTTGAAAGGGAAGCTGTTGCATATGTTACCAAACATCCACTTACTGATGATTAGATCTGAGATACATTACATTTTCATTATAAATTTTTGAAAATAAATCCCACCAAAAAAATGGACCAGTTTCTTCTGATAGCCTTCTGCAAGGCTGAATGAAAGTGAATAAACCCTTAAAAGAATGAAGAGAGTCTCCAATACGGTCTAAGAAACTAGGCTCTAGCGGCACACACAACATGCCTGATGGTTTGCAGAAGGTCAACACGTTTCAGGAGGTTCTAAGGCAAAACCTCAGCCCAAGACTCTCCTATCCTAGGGCTTCTTTAAACACATACAGCTGCTAAGGCTAGAGGGGAGATCCAAACTTCAGCCTCTTCTCTCTCCTGCTTCTTCTCTGACATTCACAAACTCTCCCGTGCAACCAAAGCGCTGGACTGCCAGCACTGGAGCCCCACAGCAGCAAGAGCCAAAACCAATTAGAGCTCCAATTCAAACCTGAAGGGCCTCATTGTCCGCAGTTTCCTTGCTTCAAGTCAGAGGAAAGGAATCTGATTCACACACACACACACACACACACACACACACACACACACACAGCTAGAATGGAAGTGGAAAACTAGTCTACTGTCCAAGTGGGCACACATTTCCAAAGGTTAAAACAATAATACAAACAGAAGGAGTAAATGTGACATATACAGTAAGTGGGATTCAGTTGTAATAAGTTATAAAACAGCAACCCGTGCACACACATGCATTAGCAGCCTGTTTGGAGGCATTGTGTATTTCATTGTTTAAGATGGTTCAGCACCATCATGGTGGCACAGCATGCAGCATTGCTGCCTCATAGCATCACGGTCCCCGATTCCATCCTGATCTCGGGTTACTGTGTGTGCAGAGTTTCGCATGTTCTGCCTGTGTCCGCATCCCCCCAACTCTCCAAAGAATGCCAGTTGGTGGATTTGTGGCTCTAGGTTGTCTGTAGGTATGAATGAGAGAGCGAATACATGTGTACGTGGTGATCTGTGATGAACTGGTGCCTCATCACCAGTGTTTCCAGGATAGGCTGTAGAACCACAGCGACCCTGACTAGGATAAAGCACCTACTGAAGATGAACAAATGAAAGATAGTTCAGTCACCATTACCACTTGAGAGTTTAAGCACTGCCCTCTTGTGGTGCAAGCATTCTTAACACTATTTCATTACCATCATCATGATTCGCAGCAGCATCCGCGCCTTCATCACTAAGTTTCGTTATTTATGCTTCAGCTACACCATAACGGTTCAACAACAGCCGGTCTCGTCTCTGGGTTTTTGGCACCGATGTGCCTCAAGACAGACAGACGCACCGGCACAGCGAGGCCTCCTGCAGTTCTGTTCTTTAGCAGCACTAAGGTCCAGATGGTGTGAAACTTCGCTGAGTGGATTAGCTCCAAATCCTCCAGTATGAGGAATGGATGGGGAAGAGGGGGGGCTGTAGTCCTCCTCTAAGCATTTCACACAAAAACAAGACTTGCTTGAAGGAAACTTTGGTCTCCATAAGTCTGACAGAACTTCTGCAGGTTGAAGCTGTATATAAAGCAGCAGTGAACTAACTCCTAGGGTCTCCTAGGGTTTGAGGCTATTTTACCCCACAGGGGTAAACCAAGCAGAAATAGACAGTTTAAGAATTTTATATGGAGAAGTCCAAACATGTGGAACGAAAGATGTTTCTACACTCAGGGAAATTTTTTTTACTAAACTGTACCTTTCCTTGTCAGTGTTGTAGCAGCCTCAAAGGTCTTAACCTTTACCTGGAAAGGTGCATATAGTGTATTACTCAAAAAGCTAAATAAAAAGGCACAAGAGTGGTCCTTAAGGTTCAGTTATGTTCCTTAAATCCTATTCAAACAGTCATATTACAATGTAAAACACACACACACTAAAAGGTACAAAAGATAAACCACCCCAGTGACAAGGAAAAGTAGGGTTTAGTGCCAGTTTTTATTCCTGAGAATGTATATTTATATGAAGATTTGTTATAAATAATGTTTTTTTTTCCGGTCAGTGTAAAGTATTATGGAAAGTAGTTTACCACCAGATTAAAAAAAAACACTTCCTAGGATACTATAGTTTTATAAACATGTTGATATTTCTTTTCTCTATACTAAAACCCACAGGATTCAAACGTCAGTGAGCAAAACTCAAACGCATGTAAAATAAAAAACAATACCACCACCTCGAGAAATATAGCTAACGTTAGCAGCGCTGACCTAATTATCATCTGAAATGAAATGCAACTTAATCAATAATACAAGCCGGCTCAGCTGACCGGTGCTCTAAAAGCCTGACAAAATTCAAACCGAAATGTAGTAATAATCACTTACATTGGAAAGTGCCCGAAATTCCGACCATTACTCGGGTCCGAAACGTCAGCGCTGTGTCCGTTAAAACAAAAAGAGTGACTCTGCTGTCCTGCTCGCGCCTACACGCCTCACGCGCGCAACTCTGTGACTGAAGCGCGCGCGCTAAACTAAACAACTGACAGAAAAGCGGAATAAGAGGCGCAGAGGGGCGGGGCTAACACTGAACAGGCACACGAGCTCGTGCTGCCTCGTCACGTGTCTCACCACGTGCGAAAAAATTATTCGTAATTCATAAGCGCCCTATAAACACCTGCTTTTAATTAGCTACCTGCTCAACCAATAGCCATTAGCTTCTGGCTTTGTTCTGTAACTCACTGCAAGCAAATATTTAGCACCTTCAATGTCACTCTAATTAACTTAATTAGCAGATGCTGTCGTGGCAAAAACTCTTCCGTTTACAACTTCAGCTTCAGTCTAACTAGATAACTATATTTTATAATGAAAACTAGCATCCAAATTCACTAGCAAGGCAGCTCACATTAGGGTAACTGTTATGCTATTAAAGCAGTAGCCAGGTTTGCCAGAAAGCTAGGTCAAGTTTGGTAACCTTTTGCCAACAGTGGTGGGGGGCACAGTGGCTTAGTGGTTAGGGTACAATATTTCTTGAAATATGAATGAAATTATGAAAACTCTTCAATTCAAAATAAGAAAAAAAACTTCCAAAGACAAGGGGTTTGTCAGTCGTGGTTCATGCTTTTATACAATTCTAAAACAATTATCTCATTAGATGGAGTTTTCTCTTTTTTCTTGTAATCACACACCTGCCTCTTGCCACAATTATTTCACTGTCCCTTTGTCTTCAGTTCAGTCAGTTTATTTAAAAAAAAAAAACAAAACATTAACCTTCATCACAACTTCAGCAATGCACTTCAGTAGTCTGGTAGAGAGAAAAATACTTCCCCTCTGGACTGGATAAGATACAGTGTATGAATGAAAATGGTGTGCTTACTGTATTTCCCAAAAGCACAGCCCAACTGCAAGGTCACACCAGTTTGTTTTCTTGATCCACATACACAGAAATATCCTTGTAAAATTATATGCATAAAGTCACTCTCTAAATGTACTAAATCTCTTATATTTGATTATACTTGCCTATTTTTTTAAATAAAGAGTTATGAGAAAAGATACAGTGTAGTGTATGGGTGAAACTCTGAAAGTTAGGTACTTCCTTGAATACATGAGGTGATTTAAGGTCATGGTTTAACACAAGATCACATTACAATACAGTTTAACTGTTTTACTGATTAACAAATAATGTTGATAAAGATAACAGAAAAATTCTTCCATAATGCTCAAAAGAGAAACATAAAATGATTAAGTGTGGTGAAAGTAGGACTGGCCACACAGTATTCACATCCTTAAACAGACAAAAAAGCCCAAGGTTAAATTTAACCACTTAATCACAAACTTGATAATAATACTACTAGAGTGCTAGCATAAAATACTAGCCATGATAAAATATAAGTGTATACAATAGCTAGCCAGCTAGATAGATAGCTAGACAGACAGACAGACAGACAGACAGATAGATAGATAGATAGATAGATAGATTTATTGTCCATTTCTGGAAAATTGCCTTTGGCGTCACAATGCCTACACCAAAAACACAGACCACATACACCCACACACATGAAGACAGGATTCAATAATCAGAGCATGAGAAATAAATGTTGCCTATTTAATGTTACTTGTCCATTCATTCATTCATTCATCTTCAGTAACTGCCTTACCCTGTTAAGGGGCGTTTTGGATCTGGGGCCTATTCTGGGAACAATGGAGGCAAGACTACAGCCTGGATGGGACACCAGTAGAAACAAGGCACCCTGCACCTGCTCATTCACACCAAGAACAATTTCGAGTCACTCCACCTATTGTCATGTTTTTGGGAAACAAGAGAACCTTGAGGAAACCCACACAGACAGTAACCCCAGCTAAGGATCGAACCCGAAGACCCTGTAGTTGTGTGGCATTACTGTGCCACCCATTACCTGTCCAGGAGTAGATATTTGACGTTTGTAGCTAACCAGCTTAAATAACAAGCTAGTTGTGTGAGGCTAATTATAATTAAAAGAAGGAGCCAATTTTGTTAGCAAACAGTCTAACTAGATAATTATATTTTATAATGAAAACCAGCATCCAAATTCACTAGCAAGGCAGCTCACATTAGGGTAACTGTTATGCATTAAAGCAGTAGCCAGGTTTGCTAGAAAGCTAGGTCAAGTTTGGTAACTGTTTGCCAACAATGGTGGGGGGCACAGTGGCTTAGTGGTTAGGTTACAATATTTTGAAATTCTTTTAATGGAAATAATGTTTTAAGGATGATATTATATGATTATGTTAAAAAAAAATAATTCCATGTTCAGAGTTTGGATAATCTGACATTAAATATCTGTATCCCTGGGGACACATTTCCTGAATAGGGTTAAAAAAAGGAGTTATCACAGGGATGTAGAAGCTTTTGAGTCCTGTACTGTACAAAAGTCAGTTATATTAGTCTAAAGATGACATTTAAGCTATTTAATTACAATCATCAGTGTTGTTTGAAATTTGAAAAAGTGATCATATTCAAATCATATTATTTCAATGGATTACTGCACTTTTATACACAGATTACACTGTCAAGTTTAAATAGCTTATGTATTTCACACAAAAAATTAATGAACATATTGTAAAGCCCAGTTGCTTTATATATGTAAAAATTAAAGCAAGATGAGATAAATCCATAAATTAAGTCAAATATGACTAGTCAATTCAATTAAGAAGAAATGCAGCCATATAAAATAAGACAGGCTGTAATGGCTCAGAGTATAAGTGGTTCTGTTTGCCATGACATCTTTTTTTAATGCTGGGCAAAGCATCATTAGAGCCACCGATATGTGACTGTTCTGACTGTTCTGTGACCTATATGATCATATATTGTACGTCATGTTAAACCGTTTTCTTTATATTGCTGGCATAGCTATGACTCAAAATAATGTCCACTACTACTGCTGAGAAAGTTTTTCTTCTTGTTTACTCATCACATCAGCTTTGCTTTTTATTGAGTTTTGTGAGCATCACCAAATGCAATTGGCATTTGATGATTGGCATTCATCAACATAGTGTAAACATGCGAGTATGAAGAAAATCAGTGTGTTCTGAAACCTTTGTAAATCTGGCAAAAATGTTTAGCTTAGTTTGGCTTATGCAAACATATACACGCAACTTTACTAAAAGACTGATAGAGGCTCAATGTTTTTAAGATGTTTTAAGCAGTTTATGAACTTTTAACAAGCAATGCCAAAAGGCATTAATTTGATTAAAATATATACCGTAAACAGGCAATGTATCCTGGGAGCTACAAACTGTAAAACTGAAAATAAATATCATAATTATAAATTTAATAAAAATAGTAATAAATTAATTTTCTTAAGTGTCTTAAGGTTCTTGCCCATTAAAGGGCTAATAAACTTAGTCAGTTCTATATTCCAAAATATATTTAAAAAGTACCTTATACTACAAAGTCCCTGTCCAGGATAAAGCAGTTACTGAAGAGGAATGAAAAAATGAATGCATGGGTAAAGCCCAATACCAGATGTGGTAAATGCTCACATGTTAATCAGTGTGGCCTTATTTTTCCCACAAGCTTCATATCTGACCACCTGCTCCGAGTTGCTCCTGTCCACATAGAAGTAAAAAATGCCTTCTCCAGCAACTTTGCTGGGTCCCACAGGATCCCCATCCAGATACACACCTCTACTATAATCCAAACTAAGACATTATGGATACAAACTAAAAGACATGATGGAATTATGTTTAGGTTTTATTTTTCATGATGGTTACCCAATGTCCTATAGTCACCTGCTCTGGCTCACACGTCCCTGGGATAAGTGGCTGAGAGAAAACCTTCAAAATAGAGTTTAACCTTCAAAATAATGTCACATTCTATGTTTCACACACCACCTGGAAATAAGATGTACCACAGTAACACCAAGGGAAATCAACTGAGCAACACGTGGCTGTCAGATAAGATAAAACAAATGAAACTGTCTGATATTCTGGCAATATATATGAGAATATTCTGTGCACTACAGTTATACAATTTCCATCAGCTTCGTTTTACACTGTACAAGTTTCAACCCAATTTTGCTGTCACAGGCAAGTATTTTAAAAAATTTTATTTTAAAAATATATAAAAGGTAAAATGGTAAAAGATTTATTTGGAGTTTTCAACTGTTTTAAAGTGACATGCTCACTGGTGGCTGATTGAATGGCCAAAGACAGCTGGTAACAAAGCTGGCAATGAAATTTTGTATTACAATCTCAAAGTGTGACGGTTGCTCAACAAAAAACCAGCAATAGGAGGACAATAGGAAAAAAAATCAAAAGGACAGCTACAAATATGGTAGTGGCAATGGCAAAACATAAATGAAACATGCTAATGAATAGAAAAATACCCTTCATTCATCAAGCTCTGTTGTCTGTGTTTATGCAACCAAATTTTCTGCATGAACTTGAATCATACTGATTTATATCTTAAGCAGAACTTAAGTTAATTTTTTTTAATTGTTAGAGGATAAACTGACATGGAGAGTATTATTGCACATTCTGTTATAGAATTCAGCCAAGGTTTTATTGGGATCATCTCCCACAGTGTGACAAGTAATAATCTTAAAAGACTTCTGCAATTACACAGTGCAAAATTGGCTTGACTCCTGAAGACAGCATATTTTTCACCAACCTTCTCAGGGCACAGTAAATATTTGTGTGTCTGCACTGACCTGGAACATATGGCACTTTAATGAATGTAATGTTGCCTGTGTGCAAATGTGAAGTGCCCTTAGGGTTTGGGTTGCTTTTTTTTTGTTTGTTTGTTTAAATCAAATATAATATAATATAAGTTTGCATTTCTGTTCATCTTCTCTAATGACTTTATCCTGGTCAAGATTGAAGTAGATCCGGAGCCTATCATGGGAGCACTGGGTGTGAGGTGGGAATACACCCTGGATGGGACTCCAGTCCATTGCATTTCTATTATATTTTTATCTAACTTTTATATTAGATGTTAAGCTTAAATAAGTTTGTGTATGCAATTCATGAAAAAAAATTTTTTTACTTGAAAACCTTTTTTCCCCCATAGAAATCACATGATCTTTGGATGAATCAATACAGTTAAACAATCGACAGATAAATGGATCAAGATGTAGATATTATTTTCACCAAAATATTCATTCCTTTAAAAGAACGCTATCTTTACACTCAACAAGTGGCACTTTAACTGTCAGGATCAGTGTAGGTTAGTTATATGGATGATCTGATGGTGCTTTATGACCAGTGATGACAGCTGAACACTCATAGATTTTTCCCATCTCAAAACAGGATATATGGATGCTGAGACTTGTCTCCGTCCCCACCCTCCCTCACTGCACCGCCTACGCAAACACATGCCACTCGTTTTTTCCCTGTCCACCCTGCGAGCCGGCCACCTGCTCTAGAACATGCTGCACAGCTGCCAGCCTGCAACAACAAATGAACACAAGCGTGAACTAGGAAGAGAGGGAGAGAAGGCAAATGAGATATCTTCCTCACAACTGCTATCTCTTCTGTCTTTTTAGAGGCACTTTAAATCCATCCCCAATGATTCAGACTCAGTACAGAGCAAGACAATTTAATTCTGAAAATGATTTAGTTAATTCAATACTTCAATACTTTTAACAAACATACCCAGGTTACATTTTTCCTCTAAATTCCTTAATAAAAAACACATATTTGGCAAAAGTTTTCTAATATTTCCCTTATGGCATTACTAATATTATTTTTTGTCACCTCTTCAGCTTCCTAGCATAAAATACTGGCTTTGATTACACAATATAATAGTGAATAATAGCTCAGCTAATGTTTCCTGTGCAGCAGCAAGTGTTTGATGTTAGCAGCTAAGAAAGTTCACTAGCAAAATGTTAAGCTAATTATATTTCGTAATAGAGAGTAGCCAGATTCACTCATTTCCACAATACAAAACACCTAAAACAAAAAGACTATTGGGTAATAAGAGATTGTAATACTTTAAATTTGCTGGTGAAACTTTCGTAGATACGGATAATCCAGCCATTATGTGAGCTTGTTTTACTGTTGAAATTGATAATCCAAACTCCAGCTGTCATTTGTTTTCGAAGAGTTACAAATTAAAATTCCTCATACAAATAGATTTTAAGGGAAGTCGCTGGTCATTCTGCCTATGAATATAACATACATGTCACTTGGGATGCCTTTTGTGATGATAATTTTTAACGGACAAATTAAAAAGAAAGCTTGCCTGAGAGAGAGAGAGAGAGAGAGAGAGAGAGAGAGTATTATATTAACAAAGAAGGCCATAAATTAGACAGCATGGCAGAAGTCACCCTGGTGATGTGACTCGTGGCAGTGTGTGTGTGTGTGTGTGTTTGTGTATGCGCACACGCAAGCACGTGTTTATTTGACAGCTGGGATTGCCTCTCTGAATGTGAGTCTTTTGTCATTGGCCTTTGTAGAGTACCAGCAGGTCTGTCACTGAGCAACAGCTTGAGTGTGACCTAGGCATGCGCCACACACACTCACACATTCTCAGTGACCTGACTGTGCCTGTACTGTTCCTCCACGATAACAATGCCAAAGAGCTCCATCCATCCTCCCCCAATCCTCTTGCTCGCCTGCTGTTCATTATACCCGAAGCTCATCAGTGTGTGTCTGTGTGTGTCCATGTGTGTGTGTTATATGTGTACCTGCTGTTCTTTCGACCACTTCAGTATGAAGCAAAAGGTCCGGGGTCAACGAGGTCAGCCGGCAGACGCCTGGTTAAACCTCTAGAGTAAAGCCATCTACACACACGTACATGCAATGTTGCCATGTCCAGACAGACAAACAGAAAGATTATATATGGCCAGATGGAAAGTGAAAATTGCTTATCATCTGTTAGCATAATGCAGGCCACAGCCCCATCAATCAAACGGACATATATTTACATTTATATTAAGGCCACCTATATATGAAAAGTAAAGCAGAAATTGGATGGCTATTTTTTTGTTAACAATGGAATAAATGTGTGCAAACACATTACTTATATACAACTTATAAAAAAAACTAATAGCTCTTGTAACTGAACAAGACTGTGATGTAGTCTATTACTGTAAGCTGCAAATTGGTGTGAACATTGATGGTTGTGCTATGTCCTAAATACACATCATAACAACATAAAATTCATTATACATATGATCAGAAAATCTATGTAAGCCCTGAGTATGATGCAAAATAATGTGAAAGGAAATATAGCAGTGATAAAATGGTAATGTAAAAAACATCTGGGTAAGACATTCAAATAGGACCAGCATTAGCTAAAAAAGAGAAAATCGTAGTTTCGTTAATATCTTGTGCATAGTTGACTTCCTGCAAATGAATCATTTTGCAAGATGACCAGAGATATACCTCTGTGGCAATAAATTATATTATAGCTAGTAAGTCTATAGCTTTATAGACATTTCTGATGGAAAGGGGAACAGTCATAATTAGTTAATCAAGAAAGGATACAATGAGACATCAGATTTTAATACTTACTGATACCTGCCCGATAAAGTTAGTGCTATTTAACTATGTCAAGCATTTATCTCGGTGCACTGTGTGTGTGTGTGTGTGTGTGTGTGTAAATGTCAGACAGAGACATTACACACGATCCACATAGTTCCTGTTCCATATGGGCACTCAGCAGCCGGGATTAGATACAACACTAGACCAACTGGCTATTGTTTTTGAGGAGATAAATCCTCTCTGTATGTGTTCAACAGCCATTTAAGAGTTTTACAGTCTTTATAGTGACATCTACAGGGCACCAGAGCAAAGCAATCATGCAAACAGCATACATGAGTACAGGAGGGGGGTACATGTTTCTTTTAGAGTTTAGGCTTTCATGACCTTAATATTATATGATTCTATCTCATTCATTTTTCAACCCTGATAGAACCTTATTACACTAAGGTCACAATGTGGTATTTTTAGAGTTAGAATAAAATTAGGGGAAGCTTGTAATGACTCTTCATAGACCAAGATGCCAGAGTTTAATAAAAACAACAGCAAAAATGAGAGTCACACAGTCCAAAATTCAATTTACTGGTAAACAGTAATATCAGAGGCAAGGCAGATTTACTGTAGAATATCCATGAAAAGGTCTAATATTATTGGGCGAAAAACAGGAGTAAAAGGGTTGAGCAGGTTCAAAAACAGTAATCAAAACCAGGTCATACACAGGGAAGGCATGCTAGTGATTCAAGGCTCAGAATTGTGCAACCTGTAAACCGAGACTTCAAAATGAGTCCTATCTAACAGGCAGTTTAAATAGATAGAATAGAAACTAATAAATAGCAATATACAGAAACTAACTTGTCAACAGGTCTGCAGGCCATTTCGCACCCTGGACCTTTTGTGGTCATCAGGAGAAGTGCGAGTTATGACTGTTACAAAGCCGTTTGGTTGTAAGTTGTTTCATCTTTTACTACAGTATATACTTCCTATGAATTACTGTTATAGCCAGCATCATTGTCATCATTTTCATTTACTGGTTTTAATGCTTCATTTGGTTTGATACCGTTTATTTTAGGGAAGTATTTGTCCTTGAAAGGGTCTCATAGTCCAAACTTGAGAGGCCAGAGCACATCAGGCTTTCTTATTTTTGCTCCAAAATCCTAATGAATCTAATCAGGTCACTGTCAGTTTGCATTAGGGAGAACACTGGCAAGCACCTTGCTAGATAACTAAAAGCAAACACCTAAACGTCCAAAACTGCACCATTTATATGTAGTCAGGAATTTGACTGTTGCATTTATGTGGAGGATTGGGGCAGCTGTTGGTGTTAGAGTGAAACTAGATAAATGTAAAACAAAGTGTTATACCATGCCTCAGCTACTGTACATCTTGGTTTGATGACTTGCATGGTGACTGTATCTTGGTACAGAAGGTTCATAGTTAACACTGTTTACAGACCGCACAAGTGCTTGCTAATGGTGATTTGCAAGAATTTGTCTTGTTAAACATCCCAAAAATAATATAGACCCACCTTTCATCAACTGGAAATTTAAACAGACAGCTTTATCATTTTGTTCTTGCAAAACATGCTATTGCTAACACAAAGTGAGCATAATTATGCATACGTAAGTTAAATTTTGTAAATGAATGGGACTGGTGTCCCATTCAGGGTGTATTCATACCCTGTGCACCCTGTGTAATTCCCAGAGTCAGGATCCAGCTTGAGTGGGATGAAGTGGTTACTGTTGATACATGAACTGTTCAGTTGTTTTAACATTTTCTTTACAGGAAGAACTTCATCAGAAAGATGAATCAGAACTTCATCAGAAAGACAAATCAGAACCTCATCAGAAAGAACTCATTCAACTCAATATTTTTGCACAAAAAAAACTTCTAGACAGATATTTTCCATTCATTGCCTTGTAATTGACTTCTTTATCTTCTGTGGGGAACATACATTAAGCAGTCTATACCAGGTTATGGAATAGCCTGAGAGATTAATGATGTGCTTGACTAAAGCATGTAACTCGGAATATCCGCCCTCCGACTAGGAAAAACCAAAGAAAACACCCCCTCAACTTGGAATTCCTTCAGGGAATGATGGGAAGGTGTCCTCAACACTGAGTTCAACATATGACATAATGTCAACATGACCACTCACACTGTCAAAAGTAAATAAAATGTCACTTCACTATTTAAATGAGTTTACAAGTGTTCACTTTATAGTGTTAACTTTAGATCAATTAACATATACACATTAGTTGGGTGAATCTATAACAATGACAATATAGTTTAGTGTTTTGAGGAACTAAATATAGTACATTAGGCACATGCAAAGAAATGCTATAGAGCAAAGATGCCTTCAAAAATAATGAAATTAAATGTTTCTACATTTAAAAAATACTATAAAGAGCAGGAAACAGTAATAAATGAAACAAAGTCAATATCTTGTGTGACGACTCTTTGCTTAAAAAAGAATTGTGCAGTTTTATAAGGAAATGAGCTGTAAGTGTTACTGAGCATCTTGCAGAACCAGCCACAGTTCTTCTGGAGCCTTTGACTGTCACACTTGCTTCTTATTTTTGCAGCAAAACCCAGCAGCCATGTTTTTTGTCTGGAAAGTGTCTCTTATGTAATATGCTGCTTACTTTACAAACAAACATTTTTCTGTCCTTTAATTTTGTGCTGGAAAACTAATGTTTGGAAATCTAAAATGTCATGAAATAAAAATCTATAAAAAAGTTTAAACTAAAAAAGGGTGCCTAAGACTTTTGCACAATGCTGTGTATCATTAACTCATGATTACTAAAGTTAGCTAGCTGGTTGCTAACAAAACACACACTTTCATAGAGGTGTCCATGTTTTTGCCCACTCAAATGTGCCAATGTGTTCAGATATTCCACCTCCAAGTTAAATCGAATGCAGCATAAATCTCTGAAAGGCAAGTTCAGGTACAGTGTCCTACTGAAGCATCTCCTATAAAAAGTATTTGACAGTTTTGCTGATTAAAAAAACACTGCCCATTGTAATAAAAGTTGAGGACTAATACCTTGAAACAAGCTACTATTCATTAAAACCAAGGCTTGTGGAATTGTCTTGATAATAATGCAATATTGTTTCAATGACAAGATTTCCACAAACTTCAAGTAACATAATGCTAAGGACAAAATGTGGTCTGAAAGAGCTGCGCGTGATGCAGGTACATGAGAGTCATCGGTGTTTTATTGTTATAAGATTAGAACTCTACAATATTTTGAAGTAGTGTTGAATTCCTAATGATTTCTCAAGAGAAAAGTCTGAACTGAACTGAGTGTAGAGTAAAAGCAGTGAAAGAAAAGAAAAACAAATCAGGATGTGATGAGATAAAACCTGCTTGAGTGCTAATAGCTCCTCCTTGTGGAGAAAATCCAGCCTGCTTAATATTGGTGCGTGAACTATAAGGCAAGTCCATGAGGTTATGTATATTTTACACTTAGGCACCCAGTTTTTTAGTACAAACTTTGTTATAGATTTATATTTTATGACTTCTACATTATTGAGTCAGTACAAAAACATTTTAGATTTCCAAATGTTAGTTTTCCTGCACAAAATTAAATGTTACAGAAAAATGTTTGTATGTCAGTAAAGAAAGCAGCATATTAAGAGACCACTTTTCAGACAAAAAAACATAATGAAGGCTGCTGGGTTTTGCTGCAAAAATAAGAAGCAAGTGTGACAGTCAAAGTCCCCAGAAAGACTGTGGCTGCTTCTGCAAGATGTGTCACGGTTCATGGGTTCATCGGCCTCTTCTGGCCATTCTGTGTACTACCGTTGATTAGTTCACTAGTTTCAGCTGCTACTCATTTACTGCTCTGTTTAAGCCTCAGTGTTTGTCTTGTCTTTGTCAGATCGTTGTTTCATGTCTGTGTTCTGTGCAGCACCTGTGGGTTCCCTGCTCTCTGGTGGATTACTGTCGTTCAGTTTTGGATTATTGGACTGTTTCAAAGCCTGTCTTCACTGCACCCACGACTTCCTGTCCACAGTAACCCTGTTTGTCCAGTTCACACCACTTCACTTAATAAAGCATCACTTGAACTCGCACTTGAATCCATCTCGTTATTACTGACAGAACGATCTGACCTTTACTATGGATTCAGCGAGTGCCTCCGACGTCAGCGGATTCCTGTCTAACACGGTCGCGCGTTTAGACATACAAGAGGAGCAGATGGTCACTAGGGGTCGTGCGGCGAACGCGGTTACCGTCATTGATCACGTCTTTCGCATTCATGGCCTCCCGATGGATGTGGTTTCTGATAGGGGTCCCCAGTTCATTTCCAAATTTTGGAGAGAATTTTGTCGGCTACTGGGAGCGAGTGTTAGCCTTTCTTCTGGTTTCCATCCTCAGAGCAACGGGCAGACTGAGCGGGCCAACCAAGATCTTGAGCGGGTGTTACGATGTTTGGTTTCGCAGAACCCATCCTCTTGGAGTCAACAACTCTCTTGGGTGGAGTACGCACACAATTCATTACCAGTGTCGTCCACAGGCCTCTCTCCATTTGAGTGTAGCATAGGGTTCCAGCCACCCAATTGTCTGAGTCTGGAATCCGAAGTCGCGGTCCCCTCTGCCCACACGTTTGTCCAGAAGTGCCGCCGCACCTGGAGAACTGTTCATCAGACACTTCTCCGGGTGGGTGCGCGCACCAAGGCTCAGGCTGATCGTCACCGGTCGCAGCCTCCCGTCTACATTGTCGGTCAAAAAGTGTGGCTTTCTAGTAAGAATATTCTGCTCCGCTCCGTGTCTATTAAGTTGGCTCCTAAATTCGTTGGCCCGTTCACTGTCACTAAGATTTTTAGCCCAGTGGCAGTCCGCCTCTCACTTCCTCCAGCGTACAGGAGAATCCATCTCGTTTTTCATGTATCCAAATTGAAACCTGTTTTTCACTCTCCCCACCTGTGGTTAGCTCTGTTTCCTGGTTCCCTGCTCTCTGGTGGATTACTGTCGTTCAGTTTTGGATTACTGGACTGTTTATCTTCCGTTGCAGCCGAGCACTACTGAGGAAGCCTGCCTTCACCGCACCCACGACTTCCTGTCCACAGTAACCCTGTTTGTCCAGTTCATACCACTTCACTTAATAAAGCATCACTTGAACTCGCACTTGAATCCATCTCGTTATTACGTGCTCAGATGCTCAGTAAAACTTACAGCTAATTTCCTTAAAACTGCACAAATTCTATATAAATGTAAATCAGAATATATAGTTATAACTCTGAATTTAGATATAATTTATAGATAGTTTTATACTGTATATATTATTAGTTATACATTATATACATATATACATTTATATATTCAGGACTTATAAATATATATTCTGATATACATTTATATGTTCAGAGTTGTAACTATACATTCGGATTTACATTTATGTATTCAGGATTTATAAATATACAGCTGGGACTGGGGCTCTAGTCAAGGTCGAGGGAATCATGGATAGCTCCAAATACCAATCTATTGGTACAAAACCTGCAGGCCTCTGTCAGACAGCTGAGGATGAAGAAACATTTCACCTTCCAGCACAATAACATCCCAAAACACAAATCAAGGAATGGTTTCAGAAGAAGAAGATCAATATTTTGGAATGGCCCATTTAGAGCCCAGATGTACAGATCCTATCGAAAACCTGTGGAATGAGTTGAAGATGGCTGTGCACAGGAGATGCCCTCACAATTTGATACATCTGGAGCATTTTCCAAGGAGTAGGGGAACAAAATTGCCAAATTTAGATTTGCTAAGTTGGTAGACTCTTTCTGTATTACAAGCAAAAGGTGCTTTAACAAAGTATTTGTTAAAGAGTGTGCACACATATTGTAAGTTTCTTTTTCTTATTCTTCCTAAAATGTTTCTATATGTTTTTCACTTGAGTTTTGTTCGTTGCAATATCACATTAAATCGATGTGGTCTTCTGCTGCTGAAAAATCTTGAGGGTACACAAGGTTACACAGTGAGATTGTCCTGAGCAAGGATTCATATATCTGTGGAGCTGAAATGGCAGAGGAGATCCTAAATTTGCTGCAATTACTATCAAGCTAAGGAGCTTGGAGCTTCTTAGCTATGGAGCTCTTTAGATCTCCTTTTTTAAAATGATCTGCTATCAAGTAATGAATTTGGGCTTTGAAAATGTACTTTAAAAGGATATTGGTTTTCAATATGGGAGGTTGAATACTTTCGCAAGGCACTCTATATCTCAATACCTGGATTGATCTCAGAATTGCTGTTAATCTTCCTGGTACCATAGCTTCTGCAGACAGAGGTTTCTCAAAACTGGAGCTAGTGAATACTTCAACCTGTGCTCCATGAAGGGACAGGAACGGTTTGGTGGTTTTTCTATAATAAGCATCAACAGAGAGCTCCTCCAGATGATATCATCTGACACAATCACTGACGACTCATTGACGAAAAGCAGGAGGGTGATAATAACGTCTTGCCTAGGGCCTCCAGTAGCCTAAAGTTAGCTCTGAATCAAAGAAGATTCAGGTATTCAAGAATATGTGACATGTTTTTTATCATTTGAAATTGGGAGCAAACACAGTCACCAGACCAGATATTTTGTGCTGTTATGATGTAGGACACATGAGTATGGAGAAACTTGTGCCTAATCTGAGCCAACAGCTGACTTTAATAGCTATTGTAGGCTTTCTACGGTAACTTACATCAGGTTTTTCCCTTTCTTTTCCTGTATTGATTTTAAAATGTAAAAAAAAAAAATTATAATTGCTGCTTTAAGGCCAGAGCACATTTTCCTATTGTAAGAACACTTATGATTGGTGATTAGCTGATGAGATATATAAAAGGTACTTTATTTCTTTACCCAATGGGGTTACATTGTCTTTACATAAGGAAACTTGGCATTTTGTGGAAAGCACTTATTCCAGCTACTCCTTGCTGCAGAGGCAGAAGTCTCTGAGCTGGAGTTGGAGCTGATCCAACTCATCCCATGTCACATTTTCAGCTGAGTTGCTTGTTTTTTTTTTGTCCTTGGTTAGTTGATTGGTTTTGGTGCAGTCAGATACTACTTATAATAATAGAGAATTCAGATGTTTTGGAACATTTTTGAATTTCCAACTTATTTACTTTTAACTTATTTTACTTTATGCTTATTTCTGCAACAGAAGTGCATCTTATACAGGGTGAATTCAGGTAGGTTGGAACTTCAGGTGAACTGGGACAGTTAAAATCATCATTCATTTTCTGCCCTGAAAACTGAAAGTCAAAACTTATGTTACTAGGTGCTTGCAGTGGAACTACTTGGTAGAAATAAACTGGAAACTGACCCCAAAAAACATGAGATAGGAGTCTAATTTTTTTTCATAAGGTTATAAAATTTTCATGACTAATATGTTACATGTTTATAATGTGTGTATATATATATATATATATATATATATATATATATATATATATATATATATATAATGCACTACTGTAACTAAATTAATAAATAAAGTTAGTGCAAATCACATACATATGTTTATAATTTAATCATTTTTGATTCAATGTACAAATTATGTGCATTAAATTGTGATTTTATGAAGCAGAGCAATAAGGGAGACTGAGAAATATAGAACATTACTTAGGCTTACTACTTTGTTTGCAGACATTGTTTCTTTGTGTACTGTGTTCATATAATTTTAGAGACTGACATTTATGTTTTTTTTTAAGTCTTGTGTTATGCTGCTCCTGCAAATAATAAATTATAAAATTACCTTGCCTTAACTTTTAGTGGTGTTTTTTTTTTTTTTTTTTTTTAATGTTTTTTACTTAACCTGTTCATACTGAATTTGGTTCAATATGAGATTAGTTATGAATTTGAAAAAATAATGAAGATTTTCTAAATCCTGTTATTGTTGTTATTGCTGAATTACAGAATATTATTGAGGCCAACATCTTAATAGTCAATTTTACTTTGCCTACTCTCTTACAATATTAGAATATAGTGATGATGAATTTGGAAAAGATTTTGGAAAATTCCAGTTATTGAAATTGGACTTATTGATGTCATGAATATATATATATATATATATATGCTACAAATAAACAAGGAATATAATATGCTACAAATAATATATAATATGCTACAAATAAATAAGGTTTAAACATGTAATTGAGGCTGGAATTAAAGGCTTAAACCAATAAAAATATGTGTTCCAGAGTTCCAAACATGCTGTCCCAAATTACCAGTAAGCTATGCTTTTTTCCTAAGAAGATGTAATTATAAAAATGTACTATATTATGAAATTCCAGGACTGACTTAAGAAGGTCTTCAAAAAAAAAAAAGAAAAAAAGAGCCATACATGTGTTCTACACGGAATTAACCGTCTTCGTCGCTATAATCTTTTCTACCAGCAGGGGGAGACAAAGACTCGGCTACAGAGCGGCGCGGCGCTGAAAGCTTCCTGCAGCTGAACCTTGAAGGACCAGAGTTAGCTCCAGAATGTCCCAAAGCTGTTTCTCAATGTTTCTGAACAATACGGTAAAAACTTTGCTGTTGCGGCTCATGTAGATGAGGATAGTTTACCTCCTGAATGGCGTTATTTCAGGAATCTGATTATTCCAGTCACATGTTAAAGCAGGCGAGTAAATGACTGAAGATCCCCCCAGTCTTTTCCTCAATCAATAACACTGATACATCAAATGCCATTTTAATTCATTTTAAACATTTATTTACAGTCTAACCTGAATAACCTCACTAATACTGATGGGTCAAATAAGTGTCCAATACAACACAAGAACAGTGAAACCAACCAAACAAACAAACAAACAAACAAAAATAATAAAGTGCGTATAGAACACGAATCACGACCAGGTAACACTAGATCAACAGGTATCTATAACCATCCAAACCCACAGAGAGAGAGAGAGAGAGAGAGAAACAAAGAAGGAAAGATAGAGAAAGAAAGAAAGTCTCATCCAGGGAAAAGTGTGTGAAGTGAACGAGAGAGAGAGAGAGAGAGAGAGAGAGAGAGAGGTGCAGTTGGAGGAGGTGGAGTGGGGGTTGTTCGTTCCTGCTCTCTCTCTCTCTCTCTCTCTCTCTCTCTCCACCCCTATCTCTTTACGGGACTCTGGCAGGCCGGTATTCCAGGAATGTGTGGAACATGGCGGCCGCAGTGAAGGCTCCGAAAAGCGGGCTGCTCGAGGTTCGCCTGGCCGCGGAGCGCTGGAGCCGGGTGTTAGCTACCCTCAGCGGGGACACGCTCACTCTGAGCCCGGGGGAGGTGAGCGCTGAGGCGGCTAAAAGCTCGCCGGCCACCGGCGGCACTGTGAACGGAGAGCCGGGCCACCTGAGCTCTCCCTCTGTCCCGGACTCCATCAGCAACGTGAAGAGAACCGTGCGAGTTACCAAACAGGACGTGGGAGGACTCGGCATCAGCATTAAAGGTAGCGAATAAGCCACACTTACACTCATTTAACTCCTAACTTCAGTCCTGAGTTTAATTAAACAGAAGAGCAGAAAAGTTATCCACATAGAGCCCTCTCTACCAGCTCTACAATACTCAACATGTAGAGCTGCATAGTGCTGAAAAAAGTTACAGTTCAGCTCAGTATGAACTTTTTTCTGTCTTTTTGCTTCTTTTTGTTATCTGCATGTCTCTAAACTTCACTGTGGACAGTAGAGTAGGAGACTAACAGAAGAGTGACTTATGTGAATTAAAGCTTAATAACAGTTAAAACTTCTGAAAAGTGTCCTAACAGAATCATAATAGATTTATTTAGATACTTACTCTTATAATGTAGTTCAATGGAGTGACATAAACTAATTATACACACTCACTCCCTCTGCAAAATCACCCACATGTCCAAATCAGGACTCTCTAAAGCCCACTTGTGTTTAAAGTCATCCACAATTCATCCAATTCTACTGTACTCACAGATATTTGAGGATCAGCGAGCATTAAGAGCTCACTGTTTTACACCCACGATGGGAACAGGCTCAATAAATAGATTTAATGATAATATCTTTAAGCAGGTAGTTTAATGGCTGAGTTATTGGGATATTATAGCAGCTGTGAAGTCCACCTTGTTGTAGTCCTGGCTATGAAACTGGTATGTTTTTCAGCTCATGTACTTGTGCTCCCTGTGTATGAATGAACAGACTGCGTAGACTGATAACTTAAACCCTTCCCTCACACACACTTGGGAATTATATATGTCCCCCCTCGTACACCCAACCCAGACGTAGGAGTTGTATGTCTATATTTAATATAGTGTCTTGTGTATGTCTCAGGACTGCAGCTGTTTTGCTCATGTCTGACCAAGAAAGAGTCATTTTAAGTGCTTAAAGAATTGTTCAGTTTTATTAGGAACCGTCTGGTCTTGCTTAAACACTATGAGTCACGTTGTCCACTATATTGGGTTCACATCTAATCAGTTATTAATGAAATGGCCTCTCCTCTGAGAGTGGTTGTTTGTGTCGGTATTTGAGGAGGTCATGGTGAGGGTTGAGGCAGAGTGTGTACGAGGGGGATGGGAGTTGCACCCCGATGCCAACAGCTGACAAGAGATTTACCCACAATGCTCAGCGTTGTCACTGGCTTGAAATGAAAGCTATGGGACGAGAGCAAGGAGGAGTGGTGGGATTGGTGCTATTTATTTTAGGCAGAAAGAGAGAGAGAGAGAGAGAGAGAGAGAGATGACCTTGCATTGAGTCCAAAGTGCAGCTGTATTTTTATATTTACTGTAGTGCCAGATGTAAGTGGATCTGCTGTTCTTTTTCTTGTGGAAACCCCAAGTGTGACCAAGAAAGACATCCATGATCTTAATTTTCCACTGAGAAGTATTTCCATTGGGTTTTATACCTCTGCCAGCGCCCAGTGATTCTGGTTTGCAGTTTCTCTACGTGTCATTAAATTATGGTGTGTTTTCCAGTGCTAACCAGGCAGAGGCTTATTAGATGTTTAGTGCTTCTTCGCTGCTTTTTCGCAGACCTCACCAGGGAGCAACTTAGCAGACTAAAAAAATTACATAACTGACTCAGTTATTTGGGCAAACCCTGATTCTTTTAATCCCACTCTGCCTTGTGCTTGTGTCTCCCTCAACCACAGATTCTTAATCTGACATTTCATACACATCATTTAATTTCCTTCAGGAGCAAATGACGGCAATAAGCTAAGAATTTACCCCTCTCTCCGTCAGCGTATTAAATGTCAACCTTTCCTTCTTATTACATATATAAATGACTAGTGTGTCCCTATTCTTCCCTTCAAAGGTCAGAGTGTTTCAGAGAAAGTTGTGCAGCAGTGCAGAAGGATCTCACTAATGAAAAGTTGCAAGTGCATACACATACAAAAGGTTGTTAACAGTTCAGTTAATGGAAGGAAATAATCCTTGTTTAGAGCAATTATATAAGGTATTAGACTGGTGCTCGACAGCATAGAATACACCTGGATGATACTGTCCATATACCATAAATCAAAAATTGTATTTGCAGATAAATTGAGACAATATTTAAGCACAAACAGTTTGAGTAAGGTTGTAGTATATTAAAAGTCACATGTTTCTTGAGCACTGGCTTTCCTGGTTAGCAGAAGGGTGAATTAATGATTGTTAGAGTGGCAAAGATCCATTAAAAGGGTCAAAAAATATCTAAGCCAGTGGCACAGTTCCAAACCTCCATCAGTATTGGTATTTAGCCAATGGTATTTAGGGCAATGACAAACCACCTAGAAGGTTGTAGCTGTCTTTAAAGGTCAAAGATCTTCAATAGGAAGCAGTAATAGGGGCCAGAACGGTTCACGTAAGGTTGTAGTGCTTTTAAACTGCTGTATTTCTTCAGCATTTAGGCTTTCATGTTTGGTACAAGTTTAAGAGTGATAGGGATCGATCAGAAGGGTCAGAACTTATCTAAGACAGTGGCACATTTTCAAACCTCCAACTATATTGGTACCTACCAGGTTTTAGCTGAAGGTCTTTAGCCAGATCACTAACAAGTTGGGTAAGACATCAGAATATAGCTAATGGATTGTTTAAAGAACAAATATACCAGATGTGAATCAAGGAAAATAGTATTCCTACGTTTCTACCTTTGAAATAAGCTTGTTATGATATTATTATCTCTACGTAGTATTATGTTGCCACGATATACAGTGATGTTTATCGCTGATTATATTATTAACAGACCTGCCAACCATTATGGATTTTGTGTAGGGGCTCTGCAAAAACATTGGTGTGCTAATTATCATTCAAAAATATGCCATAATGCAGTAGAAGTGCACTGCAATGAGTTTGACCCAAAAAGCCTAAACAGACCTACTATGAAGTGGCAAATTAACACTTTACAAATAATGTTAATGGTGATGATAATTAAAAAGTGATTAAATATGCTTTTTTTGACTGGCGCTCTCCTGATTAGCACAGAGCAGCATCAACAGAGTAAATGTCGGCCATATGGACATTGCACAACTCGATTTCTAAAAGGATTCTATGGAAATGTGATGTTAAGATTTTTTAAGTGTTTACTATGCATTACTGCAGAATCACTTAAAAATTCACCATTCATCTGAGTTTTTGCAATTGCCACAGTTTCTGACTGTAGAGCTGGTAATATTTTTACATCTCCCATACTCTATCTAAACCAGTAATGGTGGAAATGCTACCTTTCCTTTGCTTTTTTAGGCTAATGGTGATTAAATCATCATTAAAGCAAAATCAGGGAAAAATCAGTATTGCACAACTTTGAAAATACATTCATCATCCCCTTTATTAGAAACACCTGTACACCTGCACATTCATGCAGTTTTCTCATAAGCCAGTCATGTGGCAGCGGTACAACACATAAAATCATGCAGATACAGGTCAAGAGCTTCAATTAATGTTCACATCAAACATCAGAATGAAGGAAATGTGTGATCTCTGTGACTTTAACCGTGGCATGGTTGTTGGTACCAGATGGGCTGGTTTGAGTATTTCACAAACTGATGATCTCCTGGGATTTTCACACAGAACAGTCTCTACAGTTTAGACAGAATGGTGCAAAAAAAAAAACCTCGTTGTGTGTCCGGAGGGTCTGCAGGCTGACACACCTTTTTGATGAGAGATCAGAGGAGAATGACCAGACTGGTCTGAGTTGACAGGAAGTCTGTAGTAACTCAAAAATGCACTCTTTATCACTGTGGTGAGCAGAAAAGCATCACATGCATGCACAACACATCAAACTTTGAGCTGGATGGGCTACAATAACAGAAGTCCACATCAGGTTCCACGCCTGTCAGCCAAGAACAAGAATCTGAGGCTATCATGGGCACAGAATCACCCAAACTGGACAGCTGAAGACTGGAAAAAGATCAGGTGATTTTTTTCCTAATGATGAACGCGTGTCCATGATAGCTTCAGATTCCTGTTCAGCAGTGGAACCCAGTGTGATATATGAGTTACTATATGCTTGATTGGCAGCTCGAAACAATCTGGTCATTTTCCTTTGACTTCACTTAGCAGAAATGTATTTCCACCCACAGAACTGTCGCTCACTCAATGTTTTTTGTTGTTCACACCATTCTGTGTAAACTCTAAAGACTGTTGTGTGTGAAAATTACAGGAGATCAGCAGTCTCTGAAATACTCAAAACCACCCATCTTGCCCCAACAACAATGCCACAGTTAAAGTCACAGAGATAACATTTTTTCTTCATTCTGATGTTTGATGTGAACATTACCTGAAGCTCTTGACCTGTATCTGCATGATTTTATGTATTGTGCTGCTGCCACATGATTGGCTGATTGAATAATGGCATAAATGTGCAGGTGTACAGGTGTTCCTATTAAATTGACTGGTGAGTGTATATGAAGTATACCAAAAACGTTAATGGTTATTAAACCTTACCATTCCATAGTGTGGAGTCTCAGTGCAATTCTGATGCTTTAAAATGTCCAAAGGGTATTTAAAGGTTATTTTAAATTTTTCTAAGGAAAGAAGATGATGGGAACTATTCCAAACCAATGTACAGTATTTTTTCTAAATTAATAACATTTTCTGAAGTATCCTTGTTGCTCCAGTCTGTAAAATATGTATGCCTTGTTTTCCATGTAGTGTTTCATAAGGCAAACTCAAGGGCATTACTTCGCTTCCTCTAGCATCACCAGATGGATGTCTGATATTCAGAAACCCTTGAGACCAGTTGCAATGGCTACCCAATGTTCATTGAAAATGATTTAGAGATGCTTCCTCTGAAGATATACTGCAGGCATAACCTTCCTGTACTAAAGAAGATCTATGTATGTGTTTTGGAGCATGCTTCAGCACAGGGATCAAGCCAAGCATAATTCTCATTGTCAGGGTGTTCAACGTAATTCACAGGGAGGTAGAGGTCATCTGATATAGGAACGTGGTCAGTGTAATGAAATTATGTATTCTCAGCTGTATTTTTCACCTTACACAACTTATACATTTCATGCAATGCATTTGTTTGTAAATTTGATTAACGTATCGTTTTTCTATCCAGTTTTCACATTTCACAATTTTTTTAAGCATGCAGTCAACAAATGTTGGAGTGTCTTCAAAAATATCTAATGCACTCTGGGGCTGGGACACACTCAACATGTTCTTGACACCTCTAGTGTATTACACGCAATATTTATTAGAATTGTGTAAAACATTGATGGACATAGATGCAGACATTAGCATCTAACCTTCTTCTAACCCTCATAAATCCTTACCAGGAGCTAGCGGGTGAGACAGGGGCTGAAAGTTAACATGATTTAATCTGCTCTTATCAACATTATTAATTTTCTGAGCAGCGAAGGTTTGGCTGGATTCCGAAATTATTCCCCAAGAACTACCTCTTGCTATGGAAGCATTTAGTGGAATCAGCTAGTGCTCTGATCATATTACATAGCGCCAAGAAATCAAGTGCCAAATGCTGAAAAAACAAGCTGGTGTGAAATTACTTAAATAAATATTTAGCTTTATTTAGCATATTGCATAAAGAAATATAGACATAGTGTGCAAACACATTTGAGCTTAAAAATTTGGAAATATTACATAATTATACAGTATGGTGGGTGATAAGCATTAGATTGTACTTTATTGCTCCTTTTCTTCTGCAATATTATTGCGCATTTGTCACTTGCTCTGTATTACAGTCTAGATTTCAGAATGTGCCCTAAGAGAATGTATTTCTCTTTATTTTGGGGCTCTTCGGTCTCCTGGGCCATTAACACATTCTGCCAGAACACTGCTATTGCGTTCTGCTTTGGACCATCTGAGATTTTTCTCAGACTGTTTTTCACTCCCTTTCTCTTGCAGCACCTGCTGAGAGTTACTGTCTTCCCCAAAATTGGGATCAAGACAGCCTTCTGTCTTGTCTTTGTGATATAGCCTGAATCTATCCACCTCAATCTGACAGGAACAACAGGCAGTCAAAACTAAAGTATTTAGGAAATGGTCTTGCAAAGCTGTTTATTCTATAAGCAGCCTTCACAGCATAGCCATTTTCTTTCACCAAATTTGGTAGACATACTTACTTTACGAAGCCCTATATGTGACAAATAAAGTCTTCTTCTTCTCATCCTAAACATTCCAGGAAAAAAATGAATCTAAAACTTTTAAATACTACTCTACTATACTACTTTGGTTCACTTACTTCTGACACAGGACTGCTTAAATGTATGTGTAGTATGTGCACACTATTGTAATTATACATTAGTATCTTGTAAACCAATTAAATAATGAGAGTAAAAACAACTATTAAATAACTATAGAGCAGGCAAATGAATTATAATTCACAGTGCTGAAGTATTCCAAGCTCATCTTGTTAATATATGGTATATAAATATAAATATATGAGAGACGTAAATATTCTCTCATATATCTTATGAGAGAGAAGAACTTGTGGTGTTCAGATTCAAATCATACCGGATTAAAACCTTTTCCAACGCACACCGCAATTCCTTACACTAATTACATAGACGTAATTGTTTCGTTTAAAACATACTGTATAAGCCGATCTCGACTGAGTGCCTGTTGTTGGAGGTAATTAGCTAGATATATTGAGTACTTCTCCTGAAAATAAGGAGATAGGAGGCAGTATCTCAGCAATTGTTTAGTTAGTTAGCTAGCTGACATTACTGTGTGCTACTGAAAGCCTTAGAGTTAGTGAAAGCCTATTTTCTCACACTCACCATCACAAGATGTGGGATTTACAGGTCAAAGGGAGCGTTTCAGGGGCTACTCCTTTATACAATTCTTCTAAAATATTTGCAAATTAATATTTAGTTATGTCACGCTAAAAAAATAAGCACTGTAGTTTTCCACTGAAAGTGAGTCAACTGTATTTGCCTTTTATTTACCCCAATAATGGTCATCTTCAGCCAAATTCCTTACAGAATTCATGTCATCTGTCAATTTAGAAAACCACACAAGATTGAGAAACTAAGACTTGTTTGATTTCATTATTACTCCAAATATGGTAAATAGCGTGTTACAGTATATTGGCTATCTAAATTCGCCCTGAATTCCACCGATATCAGTTTGTTCATGGGATCCTGTGAGACACAACAGAGAGTGGCAGGATCAGATGGAGGGTTTTTCTCTTATGTGGAACAGAGCAGGAACTCAGATATGAAGCTCACAGGGCAATGAATGGACATTTTTATTACCACGGGAGTGCAGTGGACGTGGAGTGGTGTTTGTGCTGCATTTACTGCATTCGTTCAATAGTTCTTCGGTAAATACGTTATCCTGGTCAGGATCACTGTGGTATAAATTACTTTTTCATTTGTACTTGTAAAGCTGAACCAATGAAGTTCATTAGAAAATATTGTACAGACAAAAGTAATAATAATAATCTTTGCTCATGGTTGTATAATTGTGCACAAATATGAAACTAAAGGGCCTAGTAACACAACTGATTTACATATTATAGATATATCATAATAAAGTGTTCATATTATACTTTTTTCAGTAAATGGCAGATGTGGTTGTCTTGACTACATCAGGTATGACAAAAAGCAGAATGTCTTGTAAGTGAAGTCTGGATAAGTGAAGTGAGATGTAATAATGGAATCAATCTCCATGCAGACAATTTTGAAGTCCGAGTTAAGACATATACACTAGGGGTGTAAACCTCAGGCTTCCACATGATACATTAAAATTTCAATTTCAACACATCCCACAGATGCTTGATAGGATTAAGATCTGGGGAATTTGGAGGTCAAGTCAACAACTTGAACTCTTTGTCATGTTCCTCAAACCATTCCTGAACAATTTTTGCAGTGTGGCAGGGCGCATTATCCTGCCGAAAGAGGCCACTGCCATTAGGGAATACCATTGCCATGAAGAGGTGTACCTGGTCTGCATCAATGTTTAGGTAGGTGGTATGTGTCAAGTAACATCAGCATGAATGCCAGGACCCAAAGTTCCCAGCAGAACGTTGCCCAGAGCATCACACTGCCTCCGCCAGCTTGCCTTCTTCCCTTCTTCCCATAGTGCATACTGGTGCCATCTCTTCCCCATTTAACGATGCACACGCACCCGGCCTTCCACATGATGTAAAAGAAAACATGATTTATCAGACCAGGCCACCTTCTTCCATTGCTCCATGGTCTAGTTCTGATGCTCATGTGCCCATTGTAGGCGCTTTCTGTGGTGGCCAGGGGTCAACATGGGCACTCTGACCAGTCTGCGGCTACGCAGCCCCATACGCAGCAAGCTGCGATGCACTGTGTGTTCTGACACCTTTCTATCATAGCCAGAATTAACTTTTTCAGCAATTTGTGCTACAATAGCTCTTCTGTGGGATCAGACCAGACAGACTAGCCTTCGCTCCTCACACGCATCATTGAGCCTTAGGCGCCCATGACCCTGTCTCTGGTTCACCAGTCATCCTTCCTTGGACCACTTTTTGTAGGTACTAACCACTGCATACCGGAAACACCACACAAGACCTGCCATTTTGGAGATGCTCTGACCCATTTGTCTAGCCATCACAATCTGGCTTTTGTCAAAGTCACTCAGATCCTTACGCTCACCCATTTTTCCTGCTTCCAACACATCAAATTGGAGAACTGACTGTTCACTTGCTGCCTTGCAGGCAGTCGTGGCCTAATGGTTAGAGAGTCAGACGTGCAACCCAAAGGTGAACCTGAAGGTCGTGGGTTTGAGTCTCAGGTCCGGCAGGGTTTGTAGGTGGGGGGAGTGAATGACCAGCGCTCTCTTCCAACCTCAATACCACGACTGAGGTGAGACCCTTGAGCAAGGCACTGAACCCCCAACCGCTCCCCAGGCGCCGCAGCAAAAAGGCTGCCCACTGCTCTGTGTGTGTGTGTGTGTGTGTGTGTGTGTGTTCACTACTGTGTGTGTATGTGCACTTGGATGGGTTAAATGCAGAGCACAAATTCCGAGTATGGGTCACCATACTTGGCTACACATCACGTCACTTCACTTCATAATATATCACACCCTGTAACAGGTGGCATTGTAATGAGATAATCCATGTTATTCACATCACCTTTCAGTGGTTAATGTTATGGCTGATCACATTTCAATTAGCTTCAGTAAAATACATGAACTTTATTCAGTCACAGCTCGGCCTACCGTTAATTTACGAATGATGATGATGTAGAGAGGGACTATTTTAAAAAATATCAGAGTTATGGTCAATTCACCTGGCTAGCCTGTTAAATTATTTACATATCAGTTTAAAAATATGAATTAGTTTATTAAATTTCATTATTTATCTGGCCAAGAAATGTATACTTACATTTACATTTACATTTATGGCATTTTGGCAGACGCCCTTATCCAGAGCGACTTACAATTATCTCATTTATACAACTGAGCAGTTGAGGGTTAAGGGCCTTGCTCAAGGGCCCAGCAGTACTTATACTTATTTATTAGTAAAATACTTATTTTATGGTCATCATCATGTGTACCGACTCTGAAGATGTGTTTGGCACAAGTGGCTAATTTTCTTCCTTTGGAAAAACTTACATATGACTTATAGAACAAATCTGAACTATTCTGGCAGATATGGACCCCCTTGTGGGATCTACTTGAACAGTCATGACGTTAGTCCTGCCTACTTTTTTTTTTGTTTGTTTTTTTGTTTTGTTTTGCCCTTTGGTTTTTCCATGATCACTCCGTTATACTAACAGATTATTGTTTCTGTTTAAATGTTTGCTGTGGGTGTTGATTGTATATTGATCTGGCTCTGCTTTTTTGTTGTTAAAAATCAATAAAAAATATAAAAATATATTTTCACACACCAGTTCTTTATCCTTTTTGATAATAATCAATTTATGATGCACTGATTTCAGTAGTTGCCTTTTAAATCTGGGCAGTAATCCAAATCAATGGCTCATTACACCCCTTATATACACATGATGTCACAAAAATGTCAAATCATTCTTTAAAGGTATGTCTACCATAACAGGGTTGAGTAACAAAGTTCTTATAGAATCTTGGAGCTGTGAGTTGATGCATATTATGTGAAACATTGTGAAAAAATATGAGACATAGTTTTTAAAATTGGACATATAATTATTGTCGCATATATTGCTGTATTTGACAACCTTTATATACTAATCACACATAACTAATTGCAAAAACATGATGACCTCTGGTAGTTCCAGCCTTAAGCTTGTTCTGAACTAAAAAGTTTATGAATGTATAGTTATGCTTACAAACAAAAATATTGCTTCTAATTGGATATTTGTTTTAAGCTTTGATTAATTCAATTTGTGATTCAATTTGCTCATCTTTCAGGTGGTAAAGAGAACAAGATGCCCATCTTAATTTCTAAGATCTTCAAAGGCCTCGCAGCAGACCAGACTGAGGCTCTGTATGTTGGTGACGCCATTTTATCTGTCAACGGATGTGACCTGCGAGAAGCTACTCATGATGAAGCTGTACAAGCTCTGAAAAAGACTGGGAAAGAGGTCATCTTGGAGGGTAAGAAATCATGGGCACTGTTATTTTGTTGTTAAATGCGTGGAACTTTTCATACAAAAATGAGCTAGTCAGTTTATTCAGATTTTAAACACACAGTTTGGTCTAATGCTGCATTCGACTAAAACTCATAACTCAGAATTTCCGACCTCTAGGAAGTTGGAAATCCTACCTGTAATCTCGGGATGGTCTTTTCAGCTTTTCGGCTTCTCATAGCATGAGCAGTAAACAAAATAGCACTTCTTACCTTTAAATAAATTATACTGTATATACAAATATTTGATTTAAATCAAATCAACACACAGACATCTCAGCTTGATAAACCTATAACATTGTACAGTTCGATGTTTTGAGGCGGCAAGTATACATCACTCATCACAGTTAGCTGGCTTGTTGCTAACAAAAGATGAACATGGAGACATCCATGTTTTTTTTCCCTCACTTTGTAGCTTGAACGCTCAGAGGTTAAAAATGACGTAAGTGAAAAAGCTGAGTTTAAACATAGGAGGTAAGACGAATGCAGCATCAATACATCAGGAGGAAATTTATGAGTAAAATGTGATCTAAGGTGAGGTTGAAAAATTGTACATGCATCCACCTAAATACACCAATACAAAAAAAAAAAAACATTAGGAAGCAGGGATAAGTATGGAATCTAGCAAACAGTGAGATCAGCATGCAGTCAGGATGTTCCCTGACTTGAGATTTAAGAAGGCTTTAGATGAAACCGCAGATCAGCAGCCCATGGCTCTGTCTCAATTTGTACCTCCTGAGTTAAAGGTTGTCCAAGGTTTTCAAAGTGAGGTGCAATACTGGGCGGTCTGTGCCTTCACATTCAGTCTTCCTTTATAATAAATTGCAGTCTAAAATTGTTGAACTGTTTTGTCACCATGTTTTTAACATACTTGGAAGGATGCTGAGCTTTCCATTCCATTATCCTGTCTATAGATAACTTGCTTTCTAAAAATGTAGTCCTATTTATTTATTTATTTATTTATTTATTAGTTTATTTAACAGGGACAATGGACAGTCCATGATTGCCCCAGAAATAAGCTACAGAGCTAAATTTCATCCGTAGTCCCTGGGCAGGAAGTATATAAATGAGGGGGGAAAAAATAATGTATCAACATAAAAATAAATTACACAGTGTCATTAAAGCATTGGTCAATAAATAACAGCAATGAAACATAAAACAGGAACCGTACAATATCACACCAAATGCTAAGAGTACAGCAGTGTAACGTAATAAACCTAAAGGAGTACAGAACAAAAGTGATTACATTCTGCTAGAGTCATGAAAAATGAGAAAGAGTGTATGACATTCTGTGATAAATCACAGGGCAGGAGAATTCTTTCATATACATGGGGACTGAGGTTCACTTTTAATTTGAAAGCGAATTTAAGGTTCCATGTGAGAAATGTTCTGCCATTGTGGCCAAGGAATCTCAGCAGGCTACACACAAAGGAAGGTCAGGTAAATGTACCCATAAAATACTGCAGATGAAATCATAAAGCTACAGCTGGTCTCTGGCGATGACCTCATCCCAGCCTCGCCCTCGCACACACATGAAAAATACACTCCCACACCCTCCCACACACACATACACACACAAATTCAGTAAGCCCTACTACACTTAATATTGTATTCTTACCACCATCACTATACACAGACATGTGGCCTTGCATATGGTCATACAACAATCTGTCATTGTCCTCAGGGCAAAATAAATGAAACACTTTGGACAGTGTGAGGGGTGTGAGCTGTGTCCTAAACACTGCTGACTGCTTTCTCAGTTTAGCTTTATATCCCATCCAGAAGACATCATGCTCAGGCACGGGTTCAGTGAATAAATCAATGTGAGAAGCAAAGCACACTAGAGCTGTGGATTTGCGGCCAAGGCAGGCTGCCAGATCATAGCACAACATTTGTTCTATAATAAATCATTGAGAAAGACTTGGACTACATATGATGTGTTAATGATCATTGTTCGATAGTGTGTCATGCTAGTTCATTTTAGGTGTGAGGAAGTTCAAAATGGAAAGAGATGCATTTAGAGACTGTGGGAGAGAAACGGACAAATAGATGGAATGAGAGAACGAAGATTGAAGAGTTACTGGATATGATAAGTGCTGTAAAGTGCCATATCAGCATTTTACCTTCTGTAATAGGGCTCTTAGGAAAGGAATAATGCAACTATGAAGGTATGTATGTGTGTGTGTGTGTGTGTGTGTGTGTGTGTGCTCTGACATTCTCTCTCTGCTCTCTCCTATTCCAACACTGATAGAGGGAACAGAGAAAAACAATTATCGTATCCCCCTACTGAGAAATAGAGATAGAGAGTCCACTAATTGATTAATTAAATAGGAACAGCATTGCGGAAAGGGCAATGACAAATTATGGAAAGTGTGTGTGTGTCAGAGAGAGAGAGAGATAGGGATAGGGGAAAGGAAAGGGGGTGGAAGATGTGCCAGAATGAAGCAGGCTCAGTTGCTTACGGTAACAAGTAAACTACATAAACTCACACAGACAGGAACAGCCAAAGACTGCCAGTTTGGTGTGTTCATGTGTGTGTGTGTGTGTGTGTGTGTGTGTGTGTGAAATATGGTCTTTCTCACCCTAGTATGGTGAGAAAAGCTGCGATGGATAACAGCAATTTTCACACATCTTAAACTCCATTACTCGTGAACAAATGCTCCCTTAGGCTTCTGTTTCTACTCGTGTCCTACAAACCGGACCTTCTGGGCATCATATAGAAGCCAGAGCCTGTTAGTGAAATACAAGCCAGTCAAGTCTTCAGTGCTGTTAATCTTTCAGTGATTCTTAAACATTTTGTATGGTTTACAAGAGTTACAGGGCATTTTCCGGTGATATTTTGCTGGCCATAGTGAGTCAGGAACATAAGGTAAGGGCACTTCAGTTTTGTATGAAAACACACTGAGCACTTTATTAGGAACACCTGTACACCTACACATTCATGCAATTATCTAATCAGCCAACTGTGTGGCAGCAGTGCAATACATAAAATCATGCAGATCTGGGCAGCAGCTTTGAGTGATGTTCACATCAACCATCAGAATGGGGAAAAAATGTGATCTCAGTGATTTTGACCGTGGCATGATTGTTGCTGTCAAATGGGCTGGTTTGAGTATTTCTATAACTGCTGATCCCCTGGGATTTTCATGCACAACAGTCTCTAGCGTTTACTCAGAGTGGTGCAGAATGGTGCAAAAAAAACATCCAGTGAGCAGCAGTTCTATGGACGGAAACGTCTTGTTGATGACAGAGGTCAATGGAGAATGGCCAGACTGTTTCAAGCTGACAGAAAGGCTGCAGTAACTCAAATAACCACTCTGTACAATTGTGGTGAGGAGAAAAGCATCTCAGAAAGCACAACATGTTGAACCTTGTGACAGATGAGTTACAACAGCAGAAGACGACGTCAGGTTCCACTTATGTCAGCCAAGAACAGAAAGCTGAGGCTGCATGGGCACAGGTTCACTGTGCATGGGCACAGTTGAAGACTGGAAAAGCATAGCCTGGTCTGGTAAAGTTCTGCTGAGGCACACAGATGATAAGGTCAGAATTTTGTGCCAACAGCATGAATCTATGGATCCAACCTGCCTTGAGTCAACAGTCCAGGATGGTGGAGGTGGTGTAATGGTGTGGGGAATGTTTTCTTGGCACACTTTGGGCCTGTTAATACCAATCAATTCTATTTGAGTATTGTTGCTGACCATGTGCATCCCTTCATGGCCACAATTTACCCATCTTCTAATGGCTACATCCAGCATGACGATGCACCATGTCAAAAAGGAAAAGTCATCTCAAACTGGTTTCATGAACTTGGCAATGAGTTCAGTGTTCTTCAGTGGCCTTTCCAGTCACTGGATCTGAATCCAGTAGAACATCTTTGGGATGTGGTAGAACAGGAGATTCGCAGCATGAAAGTGCTCCTGAAAAATCTGCAGGAATTGTGTGATGCAATCCTGTCAACATGGACCAGAATCTCAAAGGACTGTTTCCAAAAACTTGTGGAATCCATGCCACACAGAATTGAGGCCCTACCCAGTATTAGTATAGTGTTCCTAATAAAGTGCTAGTAAATGTATGTCATATTTGCAAAATGTTATTTATTTCCTTAATATGGCATTTAATACCACTCAGAAGATATAGCAAACATTCAGAGTTAAAGAAACAATATGTACTATGGTAATTTTTGGCTGGTTTTCTGTAATGCAACCTTTAAAAGTTAGATTATAACAAAAGCAGTTAAATCTTAAAAACACAAGTTAGATAAACATAAGTCAGTTATATTTTGGGTGGCTTGGTGGTACAGTGGGTAACGTTGCCGCCTCACAGCGCTAGGGTCCCCAGCTTACTGAATAGTGAGATTCAGGTTTCTGTCTGTGTCGAGTTTCTCATATTTACCCAGTGTTTGCGTGGGTTTCGACCGGGTTCTCCAGTTTCCTCCCACTGTCCAAAAACATGCAGGTAGGTGGATTGGTTATGCTAAATGGCCCCTAGGTGTGAATGAGTGTGTGAATGTGTATGTGCATATTCCTTCCTTGTGCCCAGTGTTCTTAGGATAGGCTCTGTGAATGAATAAATTGCATTCTATATATATATATAGAATGATTACACCTATAACATACAGAATACAGAATGACTCATTGAACACTGAATGAACTCTATTACATTTGCTAAGCTACATAGGTGAGGCAAATTGAACTAATGTCAGCTATTAAAAAGAAGTCTGCACTTACATGTAACAAGTAACAGAAGTTCAAACATATAAAAACCTTAACAATGAGCTGCATTGGTAAAGAAGAGTGGTAGCTGCCATCTGCGTAGTAGACTGTAGAGAGCTGCACAGGAAAGAGGAATAGTATGGTGTTCTGTGAAGATAGGGAAATAAAAATGTTCCTGCAATTACATCAGGAACAGAGAAAAGCTTCACAGTATTCTGAAATGAAAATAGTAACAAGCATGAAAGGACTTTCATTACAGGACATTTTACTTCACAATAATACAATTTTAGAAGTAAAACTCCCATATGACTGAGCTAAGCTGTGTCATTTGTTCTCAGTTTAACACCACCAATCAATCCAAAACACAAGAATTATCTTCACACATAGAAGTATTTCACTGTGGAGACTGGTGAAGCCAGGTGTAAAGTAGTCCTGCTTGAAGCTTTCTAATTTCACACAGTGACACAAGACATCCAATTTGCTCATTCATTAGACTAAAGTGCCTGTTAGAGTTTTAGTGGAGAAGACCTAAAAGTGATGTTCGGCAGTAATTCACTTTGACTGAACTTGACAAACATTACATAACATTGTGATGGTTTTCAATCATGTGTGACTCTTGTTCATAATTATAAAGGTCCTTATTCATGATAGTTGTACATGGTGAAATCTTGATTGTAAGATGAACCTACCCAAATTCCACTGAGGTTTTCATTATATATTTCACTGTTGTATGATAAAACTCACGTCTGATCCGAGTGCATGTAAACATGAGCGTGATATTTTAATAACCAGAACAATACCTGACCTGAAGAGGAATCATTAAGTCAGTATTAATACCATCAATAATTATAGCAAGCGTAGTTAGTAAAATATAGTAGAGTAGTTGGTTATAAGTAATAACAATATTTAACTATGCATATTGGTGAAACTGTTTTGATATTGTATATAATTCAACAGAAGCTTAAAGAATAATGTTGTAATTTAAATAACAGTTAGTTCTGGTCCACTAATTTGATTGGACAAGAGGAGTTCTAAGAGTGCTGATATTTAGCATTTCACTGTTTGTATCACGCCACTTGTTCACTACATAAAATTTCAGTTCGAGCAATACTTCATTACATTGAAACCATTATTACACTTACTCCGAGCTGTTAGTCAGACTGTGTGTTGGCATGGCAACACGTGACTCTCTATCCAGCTGTGGCTTCTTTGGGAACGATTTTCAGTGATGGAGCAAAAATAAACAAATATTTGTCCATATTGTGTCTGTAATGTCAGTTACTCAATATTAATTTCTTGTTTATAGAATTTTTGTATAAATGCTGATCTACTGAATTTCATGATTACCTGCTGCTTCATGCCTACGCCAAATCACAGCCATGCTGATGTTCAGTACGACAGCACTCTTGCTCATGTGATATTGCTTAAATGCATATATATGTACATTTTAAATACTGGCATTAACCTACAATGTTTACATGGGCAGACAGATAGAGGACAACTACTGTATTAAAACTTTTGACCACTACTACATGTAGAAAATGTACACAGCTAATTTGACCATGACATATTAAATGTTCTTTTATTGTATTTCATGAATAATGTGTTGTTAATATGAGACTTCAAATACCATTTTTGGGAGTCACAGTGAACTTTACAGCACAAGTAGCTAAGCCACATAAATTAACACTCTGCTTAATGAACAGTTAGTCTAATGGTCCATTAGTGACTACTAATTCTTAACAAATTAGGTGTGTGTGTGTGTTCATGCCTTGCTGAGAAAGGAAACAGATAGGAGAATGAATAATAACTCATAATTATTATGAATCTTTTAAAAAACTTACGTGCTTTTTCAGATCTCTACAATATGTCATATTCTGAAGGAAAAATATAACCGCAGAATAACCACTAGTTCATTACTAGTTCATTTTCTCTATGAAGGTGTAGCTTGTGACAATATTAAACACTCCATTCGTACCTTTTCCTGAATAGGATTTCATTTTGTTGTATTAAATCTGTCCTGGAGTGCAAAATGAGTGCTGGTACTCCCATATTTAATGCTAAGAGACAAAGATGTGAGTAGATTTTACAATAAATTCTTCACTTCTTTCAAAAGACTGATCAGTATCCAAGTCAGGACTTGAGTTTTCTCACTTAACTGAAGTTTCACACTTAACTAAATTAACACCATTAGCCATTATGGCCTTTTGTGCTGTATCATCAGAAAGTGCTAGCTTGTACCTATGATAAATGATCCAAAGAGTCGGTTTCCAAAAGCATACTTCTCTCTGGCAGTGGGCCACTCATTTAATGAGCTCATGTGAGACATTGCTGATAAGGGGATCTTATGTAAATTGAGTTCTGCTAGTTATTCTGCTAATTTCCTCGTCTGTTCTCTGGAGGCTGCAGCAAACTGAGCCACATAAGTTCTCATCCCTGCAGAAGCTATAGCATCAGTTTAAATGTAAAATTATATGCAGACACACACAAACACACACACAAGCTTACACTTTCACACAATGTTTGCACCAGCTCACGTTTTTTATATTGTTTCATATTGTTGCATCTTGTATATGTGATTAAAACGGTTCAGAACCCGTTATCGGTGTAGATGAGAAACAGTGCATATTTTGTACCCTTGTCAGCAGTGACGTTGTTGCAGCTGACTTTTGTGTGTGTTTGTGTGTGTCTGCATTGGTACATTTTTGCGGGGGCATTCTGAGGGACATTCCTGGCCTAACAGAGCTTTTACAGAACCAAGCATGCTTCAGGAGTCATAGAGTAGCCAATCAGGCGCATTCCAGCTGCTCCCACGGCAACCGGGGAGCAGAAGAACACTGGGATAGGACGCCTTTGACTTTGACTTGGCAACCCAGACTTATGTTTGCCCAATGAGGCAGCAAGATAAACAACTCCAATGGAAAGATTGACCAATAAGAAGAATCTGAAGAATCACTGTTCTTAAACACAGAATTCCCACATATCACTGTTTCCATTCTTTGTGTTCAGACGTTTAGGAATTTAACTTCCAGAAGATTCATGAAAGCCTTAAACCTTTAGGTGAATGTTTAAAGTTTAAAGAGGCCTCTCTCATTCTCTTGCTCTCACTACTTTCGTAATTCAGTTAAAAAAGAGGCTTAGTGGTTTTAGTGTATGCTATTATTAGTTAAATTTGGTCTCTGTGTTAAAGGGGAATTCCACAGTTTTTCTTCTTGCATAGTTCATTCACTGTTCCAACATAATCCACTCACTGAGAAATAAACAACGTCATTTAGGTAGTTTTGATAAAAATGCACTGTTATAGCAAAACCTACTGAGGTAAAACTGCTAACAACTGCGGTGACAGAAGCCTAGGGCCGTATTACAGAAACATTCTAACTATGTAATCTTATCTTATCTGTATACTAACCATTAGCAGTTACAAGTTTTATACCTTAACTCCAAATAAGAAGAAAAAATTGCATAAGTATACTAACTTACTAAAATGTCAGATAACTCCAACAATTTTTTAATTTCAATTAAAGGTTTCTGTCTTTTGTTAGATACTGAAGACACAATGTTGTGCTTGCTTCACAGGAAACAGTGACAGGTAGCATAACATTAGCTTACTAACTAGCATTACATTATTTTATTATACAATACAGTAAATCAATGCTTAATGATTGAAAAATGACCAAGAGTGTTGTAATGTCAACCAAAACATACTAAAAAATAAATAACTTTTTACAGAGGATACTAAAACTCATGGTTCATTAGCCTTTAATTGCATCCTGTGTGCAATTAAAGTTTCACGTGATCTCAATATAAATACACGTTTGTGGAAAGCCCCAGAGTGTTAGAGAACATACCTAAACACACAATATCATGAAGACCAAAACATATACAGGACAAAGTTCTGGAAAAGTATCAGTTAGAGTTTGGTTATAAAATTATATGAAAAACTCTGAATATCTCATGGAGTACCGTGAAGTCTGTTATTTACAAAAAAAGGAGGCAGTCCACCAAAAGAAGGTGATAAGGATGGCATTAGTCAGAGAAGCAACTAAGAGACCTAGGGTAATGCTGAAGGTAACTCTAACTCTGAAGCTGTTCACAGGCTAGACAAAAGCCATTACGGAAAAAAAAATGATATATGAAATCCCTCATGTTGTTAGCCAAAAAGCATGTCTGAAACTCAGCAAACATCTGGAAAAAGGTTCTCTGGGCTGATGAGACAAAAATTTATTTTTTTGGCTTGGGCACAAAGTGATACGTTTGGATGGAAAACCAACATTGCTCATACCCTTGAGAACACCATCCCCAGTGAATCATGGTGGTGGTAGCATCATGTTGGGGAGATGCTTTTCATCAGCAGGGAGTGAGAAACTGGTTATGGTTGAGGGCAAGACTGGTGGAGCCAAATACAGATGTATCGTAGAATAAAAAATGTTCCAGTCTCTAAGAGACTTGAGACTGTAGTGGAGCTTCACCTTCCTACAGGACAAAAACCCTAAGCATCTTTACAAAGCTACATTGGAATGATTTAAAACCAAGAACCTGAAAGAAGTCAAAGATACAACTGAGAATTGCCAAGACTTGAAAATTGCTGTTCACCAAAAGTCTCCATCTAATCAGACAGAGGTTTTGCCAAGAAGAATGGGTAAAGATATTGGACTCCAGATGTGCAAAGCTTGTAGAGACCTATCCCAGAAGACTTGTAGCTCTAATTGCAGCCAAAGGTGGTTGTACAAAGTGTTGACCCAGGGGCAAATAATTATGCAACCAACAAATGTCTGCTTTTTTTCTTAATTAACCTTTGTGTCACAATAAATAAACACCTAAATATGTTATATAATTTACTGCAATGGTTAAAAACATAAGTCCATTACAATTCCGGGTTGTAACACTACAAAATGTGGAAATGTTTAAGAGGAGCAATGCAAGACTCTGTACATGTTATTATATTTTGCCTTCTTTCCTACATTAATTAAAATGATGCTAAATGGACCCATTTAGTCCATCTTAAGTATTATTGCTACAGTGTTTTATCTCAACAACACTTTTCTAGCACTTTTCTTTTCTGCCTGCTCAAAAAAGTTAATGTACAGCTTCGGCTGTGAACCTTTTCTTCATGTACTAAGCTTCTGTGATGAATTCTGGGATTTAGCTTCTACATGATAATTTCACACATAGTGTTACAAAACCCAGGTGAAATCCATGCAAGGTAGGGACAGGTACATGCAGGGACTTGCAGTAACGAAGTAGTACCACCATCTTCGTGTTATCAATTTTACACATAAGTCTCAGTGGACACGTGGGTTTTTTTATATAACAAAATGGTTGTCTTTGCATTGTAGACCTTGTGAACACCAGTTCTATCACAAGCATTATAAAGAAATTTGAGTCAGTACTTCTCAACAAGCATATTGTTATAATTAAAAAAAAAATCTTTAAGTGCTAGTTTGTTCGTTGAGTTTTTCTTAGTTTTGTTTCCCTAACCTTACCATGAGCTTTAATTTGTGCTTTTCCTCACTCTTGCTGAATAGGATAGAGTGTGCTCTCCATCTTGTGGCATTGCCTAGTCTTTTTAATTTCACAAAAGGTCATTTAATATCACGTCCTAAGAGGCTTTTGTACAGACAAAATCCCTGTTTCTAAAAATACACCCAGAAATACTCTATACCTCTCTACCCGTGTTTGTGACTGTCAGAACTCTTTTGTTGGATATGATTACTGTTTAATAAGAGATTACCACCATGCAGAAATTCCATTGCAGGCATACTTTTGGGGAATTCTGGCTGGATGTGAAGGAGCAGTTTTAGCTATATGTGTAAGTGCTGAAGGGGCGAGGGTGTGATTAACGTTTTGCACGGGTGTGTGTTGTGTGCAACCACAACACAGTAGTGCGTGGCCCACTGGTTGGTGTATGTGCTGACTAGGTGAGATGTGTGTGTGAGTTCGAGGCTAAACTTTTCAGGAAGCCCTGCTTCACAGACACACACCCAGAGACCTCAACCCCAACACTGAAACCTGATCTGCTGTGGCCCTTAGTGGCGCCTGCTATTTATATTCACTCACTGTGTGTGTGTGTGTGTGTGTGTGTGTGTGTCAGAGAGAGAGAGACAGAGACAGAGAGATAAAAGTCATTGGTCTTTTAGAGAATCATGGAGACTTTTATTTATTTCAGAGGATCAGAAGAATGAACTGTAGGGTTGCGGTACTGAAGGTCCTGTGGACTGGCCCACTAGTGTTTGCTTGTGTTTGTCACTGACGGATATTATGTGTGTAGCAAGCAGCATTTATGTGGATTTCTGTTTATATACAGTGGTTTGGTTGTGGTAAAATGTAACAGTATAACAGTGGAACAGTATGGTGTATCGTGGATACTGGATATGATGTTACCACCTGGAAGTGAATTGTTTTCCAAAGACAGCAAGTCCCACAGTATTTTATTTCTCTTGCAATTTATAAACTCTATTTAGAAATGAACACCAGCACATTATACTTTTCATCCATTTATAGTTATAGAATATTGGGGACTGTCCATGAATCACGTCGATTCCTGTTATCACTTCTGTTATTGCAGCTGTAAACAGTCATTCCCTCACCAGCCTCTCTTTTTTCTCTCAAAGTTAGACAAAAAGTGCAGCTCGCCATTTTAGCAAGAAACTGCAAATCGCATCATTCTGTAGACTCTACTGTGTCTGAAATCTTAATGTTAAAGCTTTACATCTCACTCACTGACAGTGGAAACTCCTTCCAAGAATTCCGCCTCACCATATCGACAATTACACTTAAAAAAAAAAAATCTATTTATGCGGAGCGTCTGTCATATAAGTCCCAGAGAAGTGATAACGTATTAGAAGGAGCATACTGTGAGAGCCCCGCTGTTATAGAAAATATACTGTGAGAGCCATGCTCTTGTAGAATATTAATCAACACATTTTGACCAATCGTATTTGCAAATTCAACAACATTGTGTTACAAATAATAATAACCAACTGGTTGCATATACTATATGAATTAAAAATTAAAAGAGTTTGCAAAACAGCAAAAGAACAAATTATTCAAATTATTTTCTCATTATTATACTATTTTTATCCCCTCTTTTACCCCCTCTATCCTGTCTATTAATAGAAAGAGACCACCATCACACCCCTGCTGATCAGGTATTATTTGTGTGGAGGAGCATTCTCAGCACAGCATCATTCTCAAAGAAGCTTACAGGGTAGTGTGTTTGAGGCACTGGTACGAGTGTATCAGCTGCAGCAGTGTTGTTGTGCAGGTTGTGAATAGTCCTCCGACTCAGATATCCAGCTAACACCAGTCCTGTAGTCAGAAACCAGTCACTGACAGTGGGTTCAGGACAACTGACACATGTTGTGCATGAAAAAGTTCAACCATAATCTCTACTTGTACACTTCCAAGATAAACCGAAATGGTGTGACTAATAAAGTTGCCATAAAGGAATACACAGTGCTTAAAAAAAAGGCAGCAATGCTTTTAAACACTGTTGACACACTCTTACCCACTAGCACAGCAGCGTGCTGGGAATGGTCCAACAGTCAAATAACATCTGGTCAGCAATAACAAGAGATGAGCTACAGTCATTATGTGTTTATCTGCAAAGAGTATAATTTAAGGAATATTTATGATCTTGCTGTTTTGCTTTTAGTCGCGGTCCATTACCCAAATAATAACTGGCCTGCCATGCTCTTGTGGTGGTCACTTTCTGCTTAAGGATGAGGTAGAGCTCTGACAAGTGATGTTTTTTTTAATCAATTTAAATGCATGGTGTTAAAATTGTAGTGCATTCTTACAATACTACCTTCTATTAATCTCTCTCTCTGTATTTCTCTCTCCTTCTCTCTCACTCTGTAGTAAAATACATAAAAGAGATGTCTGCGTTTTTTAAGAATACATCTTCAGGCACTCCTGCTCTTCTGGACTCTCCTCCCTCCACACCACAGAAGCAGGTCGAGCCAGTCATGAAGGAGGCCAGAAGCATCCCACTGAAAATGTGCCATGTCACCCGCAAGCAGTGTCCACCAGACACAGAGGACAGGTAAACTCACGCAAGCACACACACACACACACACACACACACAGAGAAGGGTACATCTTTATTTCTTCCCTTCAACCAGGGTGTGAGTTACAGTTGAAGGAGGATATGCACTAAATATTATTAATAGTAAACACTAACACTTGTTTCTCTACTCAGAATGACCCCCCCCCCCCCCCCCCCCCCCCTTCACACACACTTCATGTCATTATGTAATTTGTTCTTTCCCTTCATCCTTCCCTCTGTCTATGTGTATGTAGATATTTTGAGGTGGTGTCAGCAGACAGGAAGCAGTCTGCATTTTTGAGGGCAAAGGATCCTGCAATGGCCCAGTCCTGGTATAATGCTATCCAAGCAGGCTGCGCTGCACTGCTCTCTACAGTTAAAGACAGCCTCAGAGCTCTGCAGCCGGGCATGGACATCACACACATCGGCTGGATCATAGAGCAGGTGTGTGTGTGTTTATTAATTAGAATAAATTTTATAATTGTATGTGTGTGAAGTGAATAATCAAGCTGAATTGAGTGTTTGTGTGTGTGCAGGGATCTGAGAGGCCGATACTGGCAGTGCTGACAGACAGAGATCTGTTGTTGTACAGCTCTTTGCCTGAGAGCAGAGAGAGTCTTAATAGCCCAGACAAGAGCCATCCACTCATTACCACCAGGTATACAGACACACACACACACACACACACACACACAAACAAAGAGCTATGCTGAAAGTATACATCTACCACACACAACACATCTACAGTGCCCTTCTGGTGACATCTGTATTTAATAAAAAAAATAAAGCATGGCCAAGACTTATTAACATGTGGGAACGAGATCCTAATGCATGGCCACAACATGCGAAGGCTTGGGAATGAGCTCATTAAGTCACAGGAATGAGATAACTAAGCCACGTTTTAGTAACACAAGTGAAAAAAGATAAATAAATGGCCATGACTTTGTGGCCAACCTGCTGTGTGTCTATATATAAGGAAGTTTACATGCACAATTTATTATTAATTACTGTACATAACATTTTTCCTACAATAGTTTGTTGATTTTGCATAAGTGTTTTTCTGTTAAAACAATCAATTTTTATGTAAATTGTAGAGATTTTTTCTGTTTCTTTTTTGATTCCAATACAGCTACTGAAACCTTGAGTATCAGCTGATACCGACACCCATCCAATATTGTCTTCTTTAAAAACTCCACAGCTTTAAAGTGTTTTTTAGCTGACACGCTTCAGATTTAAACTTTTTCACACAAAAATTACTTACATTTGTAAATATGTAATAAATATGAATATAGTAGGAAAGTGGCAGCTGAGTGGTTAAGCCATTGGTTTTCTGCTTTATCAGGATATGAGTTCAAATTCCAACACTGCCAAGCAAGCATCTGATAATGCTGTAAATGTAAATAATAAAACCAACCCTCACAAAAGAATAAAAGCTGTTGAGTCTCTTTATATGTAAACAATTCCAGTTGCAAGAATGCATTTCCTTTCCAAACCAAATTCCAATCTTGGCCATTTGTTACAGGATCTGACATGTTTCCCTGATATCCGATCCACAATGTTTTGCTGTTATTGGCCTGATACTGACCCTGGGTATTGGATTAGTGCCATCTCTAATAAACATTATATAATATACAAAACAATGAATATCTCACTTCAATATTTTACAATAACTAGATAATATAGACAGTGTAGTGATGATATGAAGTCAGTTCACTGTCAATTCTGAAAATTATGCAAGTTTCAATAAGAATTCATATTATTTCACATCAATTCGATTCTGCTCATAAATAAAAAAAAGATCAGACCTGCTGTCCAGCTATCCATATGTTGTCTTTAGAGCATTGCTTCTTCTTCATTCTTTGAGTGAGAAAGATGCAATTATTTTCCTGTGAGACTAGAGATATCAGGCTAGGACGCATATTTGGCAATGTGGACCCATTTCTGTCTCTCATTAAACTACAGTTTAAATGTGTAGTTTGTTTTGCTCGCCGTTCCTGCTTACTTTATAGTTTTAAATGTAGATCAGTTTTTGAGTGATTTAGATGTTTCTTGTATTTTTTGGCTCTTGTAGGTTGTACTACAGTGAATAGGAATCAGAAATCAGAAAAGCAGGTGTATATTGGTATATTCCTTAAAGAATCAGAGTGTCTAGTGTCTGTGTGAGTGACATGAGTAACTTTGTTTGTTTGATTCTGTCTACAGTCTGCAACATACACACAAGTTTCAAGGACTTAGTCTCAGGTTGATAACTCTGTCTTTCTCTGTCTATCTCATTTAGGCTTGTTCATTCTGGACCTGGAAAGAGTACATCAGGACAGGATTGTGATTTAACATTCGGTCTGCGTTTAGGCACTAAGCACGGTGTGGAGACTCACCTGTTTCGAGTGGACACTGCAAAAGAGCTTTCCACTTGGAGCCACCTCCTGGTGGAGGGCTGTCACAGTGCTGCTGAGCTCATCCAGGAAGTCACTACAGGTACATGCATCCCGCTTTCACACACATCCTTTACACTGAATTAGGACTCGAAATCCTTACCCTCCCTATTATAACAGAAATCGCCATACTGAGCTCATTTCAGTATAAAACAGGTGAGTGCTGTGAGTACTGTGAGCTGAATGTAAGGAAACAGATTTAGGACTATAGACGAATTTCACTGACATTCACTGACATGTTGCTAGAGTTAGAAACTAGTAATGCATGATACTAAAGGCTTCAGATATACCAAGTAGTGACCACAGCTCTTGACTGAGCCATGGTGGTTCAGCTGCAGGAGTGTGGAGAGCTGTAGCACAGTTGTGTCAGAATTGAGGCAATATGGCATGATGTCGCCCTCTGCTGATTAATGCTCATGTTGCACCTTAGAGTCCTTGTCCAAATTGGAATAAATCATTGCATGTTAACCCATTTTCAACTATTACAGATGTGTAATGAATAGCTAAATATACATTACTGTACTGCTGTACTAATAAGGTAATAAATTACAACACTACAGATGTACTGAAATATCACTGAATTGTAAAAATGTGGGAAATTTGATAGGATTGGTTAGGAGTTCCTCTTTGCAGTTGTTACATACTAGGAAAAAATTGGTTCTAGATGTTCACACAAGTCTCAAAGCTTCTTTAGTGTATTTATGATGCATCACTATACAAGACACATTTTCAATTAATCTAATAAAAATACACTTTAACAGTTAAGCCAAAAAGGCTTGTTTGAATTGATACACATTTTCGTGAGGTCAGCTTACAGGACACACAGATGCGCGACACTCGTAGACTCTCAAACATCCTTTTCGACAATTAGTGATTAAAATGAAAAATATTTAATATGCTGAATCTGACCACGGATGCTGAATGTGATCGTGTGTTCAAAGTTGTAAGTTTTTAAAGATACCTTGAGTAGATTGGTGTTAGATAAAAGCCCCCTTCTTTCTCTCTCTCTCTCTCTCTCTCTCTCTCTCTGTCTCTCTCTCTCTGTCTTGCAGCATGCAGCTGGAACGGTCAGTCATGCATGCTCAGTGTGCACATAGAGAACGGTTTCACTTTGTTCACTGAGGAGGCAGGTGTGAGGAGACACATTCTTCTGCAGCAGCCGTTTGAGCGTCTGCGCATGTCCTCTGACGATGGAGTGCGCATGATCTTCCTTGACTTTGGAGGACCGGAGGCCGAGATTGTGAGAACTCTTTCTCTCTCTCAGTTCTACCTTCCCTTCCTTTCTTCTCACTGCTCTTGTCTTTAGTTCTAAGTTTTCTCCTGAACATAACTCATACCTTTTTTGAACGCACTGCCTTTTCTATCCTGTTTTTTATTCTCACTCAATTCATGTAGTCTTTCACTTTTGCTTTCATCTCAGATCACAGGTCTGTATTACGCAGTGAGCTCATAGTTATTCTCTTTTGACTTCTTCCATTCTTTTGGACGAAATTTTCACTGTAGATTTCAGACTACAGGGTGTCCCAAAAGTCTGCATACGTAGGGCAAATTAACACTTTTTAACAAAATATAACATTATTTACAAAACATCCTGTACATGATTTCCATTTTTTTTAAACACACACACACACACACACACACACTCATGATGAACTTATGCATGCAGCTGTATGTCCATCGCAACCTTGCGACAGCTTCCCGATCCAGCAATGAGACTGATTTCAATACATCCTTCTTTTGTCCAAGGCATTCTTGAAGGCTATCTGAAAAAAAAAAAGATTACTATCTAAACTAAATATGAAAAATTTGGGAAGACATTTTGCTAAAAAGTGTTAATGTGCCCTATGTATGTACTTTTGGGACACTTTGTATTTTGTAAAGACTCGCCCATCTCTCTACTGTTTTATCATTGTACCAGTCTGTACTCTGTCTATACTTTCTCTTATATTTTCTCTTCCTTCTTTTCTGCATTCATTTCACTCCTTCATTCACTGTGCTCTCACTCTCCTTTTGTTTTTTTTCTCCTGTATTTTTCCAGCAACTGGATCTTCATGCCTGTCCTAAGACCATCGTCTTCATCATTCACTCTTTCCTCTCGGCCAAGGTGAAGCGTTTAGGCCTGCTTGCATGAGCGCTGATGTTCTAAACCCCACACACAGTTACGATGACATGAGGCACAACTAGACAGTTGGAAGGTGGACCAGACAGATATAAAACCAGGGGCTGCCATTGGTGAAGTCCTACCACTGTTGTCCAACAAACAGTTTAAAGCCATGCATCAAAATTGTTGATCTTATTTTACATGTCAAACTTTTTTTTAGAGAATATTTTGTGTGCCATATCAATTTGTATGAAACAATTGTTGCAGACAGAAAAGCAAAAAAGTTTTTGCAGGAATACTTCACTAAAAAAAAAACAAATTATGGCAAACAATGGATTAAATCCAGTGGAGAAGTGGTGTAGTCCAATCTAGTCTAGTTGATATACTGTAATAAGGAATTTCACATCAGAGTTAAAATGCCAGCATACAGTATATTTTTTACATTTCTTGAATGATGCAATTTAATACAGAACAAATACATGGGTTTACTATATAAACCCATTAAAAGGTAGTATACACAAACACCAATTGAAACAGATGAGTTTGCCTATCACCAGCCTGGGCCCCACTGGCTTCAATCATTGTTAGTCACATTAAGAGGCACACTGCCGGTGAAAAGTTATTGAGCACCCTATATTTGAGTATTTTTACTATTTTAATATTTTTTCATTGAGAAATGTTTATGACTTGTATTGCACCTGATGCATGCACTGTCAAAGAGTGCAATAAAAAAAAGCCCTAGTCTAGAGTGCCATTGGGATCTGAGAGCTTTCCAGTTAAAACGTTGAGTTAAATGCAGAGAGTGAGATCTTTGATGGAACAAAGACCTGATTCTTTGCATTTACTGTATTTAATTACCAGTCTCTACCTTTCAGTTTTGTCTGTGGCACTAATAGTCCTTAAACTGTAATAAAACCTAAAAAACTCCAGGTGTTCAAAAACTTCTGACTGACAGTATAAAGTGGTCCTTTCATGTGGTTATGGGTATAATTAGAATATCCACAACGCACCGTGCCATTAGGAGACAACATAAGCGCTCTTTAAATGCGCCAGTGAGATAGTGGGCTGCAAATATGGGAATTTGGGAATTTCTGCTTCAGAATTACAGCACAGAACAGGCTTCCTCGCTCCCTGTAAGACGCACACTGAAATAGAATTTATCAAGCGAACAGTTTTGCCACAGAAAGCTCGTACCCCAGCTAATGAATTTTGATGTCATTCTTTTCTCCTGAGGAAAAAAAAAACCCTCTTCAGTGAGGCTTCGAATAGACAGACAGTCGAATCTAATTCTGTTTTTCACACACCTAATACTGTATGTGATTTAATCCTTTTTTATTCTGAATCAATCATTTCCTGGCAGCTTGACAAAATATGAAATTGTATCAGTTAAAAAAAAAACACTTTCAAACGTATTTATTCATACAACCTTACAGTTTAAATGAAAATTTAACTTCACTTTTCTCTAATCATTAAGATATTAATTATTTGACATTTGAGTATTATACAGTCATGGGTGTAATTTTTTTTTTTTGGAAGATTTTTAGATATTGACGAAATGTATTGCAATGCACCAGAGTACTGAGGATAACTGAGCTCACTGAGCTGACCTTTACAAAAATATACATATAATACAATATAGAAAAATCTGAACACTCAATTATTTATTGTCTTACTAGGGAAACTGTTTGTATTTAGAATATTCTTCCTAACCTTTTTTCTTTCAATTTTACCATCCTGAGGTGGCATTTTGTAAAAAAACTGCAGAACATTCAGCTGTAAGGAACCACAGCATATCCTGAAAGGAACTTGTCAAAGCTTTTAAATTTGAGAACTTTATAACTATGTTTTTGTATGTAACCACATAACCAGTATTTCGACAATTACATAATTGTTTTAGGGAAGCAAAGAGAAAATAGCATTAGTACTATTTCCAGAACGAAAGCTTATTTGACCAACACTTTGCTTAAGTGCTACTCCTATGAACATTAGCATCTTTAAATTCAGTGGTAAAGCCCAGGAACAAATTTTATCTCCACCAAACAAGTACACTCGTGCTAAGGACCCTTGTCTGCAGTGGGAATTGTTGAATTGTTTTGCTTTGTGATTTTAAATTTGTCTTTAACACAAAAAAAATTTAACTGTAACCGTAACAGTTTTGTGTTCAATGGATAAGTAAGTATCATTTATTATGGTGGCCTTTCAGAAATCATCCTATAAATTAATATATACTTAAAACTAAACTATGTTAGCTCTTAAAACAGACTCAATTTTATTGTACATGCTTATTTAAACAAGAGTGTGCCTTACAGGGTTGTTTGTACATAAAATAAAATTGAATAAACTTTACTTGTTGTCTTACGCCATGTTTCCAGTGAACAGTGTTCACACATCATCTGAGCAGCACACTGTGAATTAGATCGAAAGTTTGAGGTGCAGCATGGTTATGTATGGATTGACAGCACTAAGGCTATGTCCGACATTACACTATTCACTATAAAGTGCAATATTTTATCCAGCATTTTGTCCTCATTAGACTCGTGCATTAGTGTGTCTGTACTGGGAACGATGCAGTGAGAGGTCGAGATGTTATTGTAAGGCATTGATTAATGGATGCATGCATTAAAGTGGAATTTAAACTTAATTTGGAATGACTATTTTGGTGAATTCACCTAAGATTTTGAATTGTTTACAGATGATCTGATGAACCCTGTCATTGTTGCTAAGGTAACAGGTGATATCATTACCAGAGGTTTAATCTGATCTGCAGTTGTCGGTGGGTTCAAGTCGGGTTCAGAGGTTTGACTTTGGTCAGATTGTGTTTAAAATCTCAGCGTCAATTAAAGATCTAAATAAAAAAGCATAGTGGAAAATATCTATTACACTCATGATGGTACAGAATGACAAAACGTTTATGTGAATCACACCCTCTGCATTAGTGTGCTCTATAGTGCTGCAGTGTGAGGAACATTAGAGACACACCTCTCACTCAGGATAAGGGTGGCCATTAGTGAAATGGACAGCTCTAAATTGAATCATACAAAACCTTGATAAATCTCTACAGTATCGGAAAATAAGAAAGAAGAAAAACAAGTGAAAAACAATGTACAAAAACAACACCATGATTATTGC